>NW_027516754.1:0-53779 GCF_048772815.1 Callospermophilus lateralis
CGTCCAAAAAACTACTAGTTTGCTGAAATCTCAGCAAACATTTTTTCACCAAAACTTGATGATACTTTTTGGTAATGATCAGTTCACTAATCCCACTTGGCTGCCCAACTTTCACTCTTCTAGGTTCAAGCGTTCGTTTCCAGTAACATTTTGAATTTTTAGGTTTCACTCTGTTTTCTGCTATATAGATAGATGTGTTTGGAATTCTAAATCAAACACGGTTTGTGCTAGCTCCTTGAAACTTGACCAAATGAAGTAGTTCTAAGTTCTATCTCTATGGTTTGTTTCCTCTTGAAGTACCCCATGCAGAGACTGGCGAAAAACACTTTCGTTTGAAAGGGGTTGCCAAGCGTCCAAAAAACTACTAGTTTGCTGAAATCTCAGCAAACATTTTTTCACCAAAACTTGATGATACTTTTTGGTAATGATCAGTTCACTAATCCCACTTGGCTGCCCAACTTTCACTCTTCTAGGTTCAAGCGTTCGTTTCCAGTAACACTTTGAATTTTTAGGTTTCACTCTGTTTTCTGCTATATAGATAGATGTGTTCGAAACTCTGAATCAAACACGGTTTGTGCTAGCTGCGTGAAACTTGACAAAATGAAGTAGTTCTAAGTTCTATCTCTATGGTTTGTTTCCTCTTGAAGTACCCCATGCAGAGACTGGCGAAAAACACTTTCGTTTGAAAGGGGTTGCCAAGCGTCCAAAAAACTACTAGTTTGCTGAAATCCCAGCAAACATTTTTTCACCAAAACTTGATGATACTTGGTGGTAATGATCAGTTCACTAATCCCACTTGGCTGCCCAACTTTCACTCTTCTAGGTTCAAGCGTTCGTTTCCAGTAACATTTTGAATTTTTAGGTTTCACTCTGTTTTCTGCTATATAGATACATGTGTTCGAAACTCTGAATCAAACACGGTTTGTGCTAGCTGCGTGAAACTTGACAAAATGAAGTAGTTCTAAGTTCTATCTCTATGGTTTGTTTCCTCTTGAAGTACCCCATGCAGAGACTGGCGAAAAACACTTTTGTTTGAAAGGGGTTGCCAAGCTTCCAAAAAACTACTAGTTTGCTGAAATCTCAGCAAACATTTTTTCACCAAAACTTGATGATACTTGGTGGTAATGATCAGTTCACTAATCCCACTTGGCTGCCCATCTTTCACTCTTCTAGGTTCAAGCGTTCGTTTCCAGTAACACTTTGAATTTTTAGGTTTCACTCTGTTTTCTGCTATATAGATAGATGTGTTTGGAATTCTAAATCAAACACGGTTTGTGCTAGCTCCTTGAAACTTGACCAAATGAAGTAGTTCTAAGTTCTATCTCTATGGTTTGTTTCCTCTTGAAGTACCCCATGCAGAGACTGGCGAAAAACACTTTCGTTTGAAAGGGGTTGCCAAGCGTCCAAAAAACTACTAGTTTGCTGAAATCTCAGCAAACAATTTTTCACCAAAACTTGATGATACTTGGTGGTAATGATCAGTTCACTAATCCCACTTGGCTGCCCAACTTTCACTCTTCTAGGTTCAAGCGTTCGTTTCCAGTAACATTTTGAATTTTTAGGTTTCACTCTGTTTTCTGCTATATAGATAGATGTGTTTGGAATTATAAATCAAACACGGTTTGTGCTAGCTCCTTGAAACTTGACCAAATGAAGTAGTTCTAAGTTCTATCTCTATGGTTTGTTTCCTCTTGAAGTACCCCATGCAGAGACTGGCGAAAAACACTTTCGTTTGAAAGGGGTTGCCAAGCGTCCAAAAAACTACTAGTTTGCTGAAATCTCAGCAAACATTTTTTCACCAAAACTTGATGATACTTGGTGGTAATGATCAGTTCACTAATCCCACTTGGCTGCCCAACTTTCACTCTTCTAGGTTCAAGCGTTCGTTTCCAGTAACATTTTGAATTTTTAGGTTTCACTCTGTTTTCTGCTATATAGATAGATGTGTTTGGAATTCTAAATCAAACACGGTTTGTGCTAGCTCCTTGAAACTTGACCAAATGAAGTAGTTCTAAGTTCTATCTCTATGGTTTGTTTCCTCTTGAAGTACCCCATGCAGAGACTGGCGAAAAACACTTTCGTTTGAAAGGGGTTGCCAAGCTTCCAAAAAACTACTAGTTTGCTGAAATCTCAGCAAACATTTTTTCACCAAAACTTGATGATACTTGGTGGTAATGATCAGTTCACTAATCCCACTTGACTGCCCAACTTTCATTCTTCTAGGTTCAAGCGTTCGTTTCCAGTAACACTTTGAATTTTTAGGTTTCACTCTGTTTTCTGCTATATAGATAGATGAGTTTGAAACTCTGAGTCAAACACGGTTTGTGCTAGCTGCGTGAAACTTGACAAAATGAAATAGTCCTTAGTTCTATCTCTATGGTTTGTTTCCTCTTGAAGTACCCCATGCAGAGACTGGCGCAAAACACTTTCGTTTGAAAGGGGTTGCCAAGCTTCCAAAAAACTACTAGTTTGCTGAAATCTCAGCAAACATTTTTTCACCAAATCTTGATGATACTTGGTGGTAATGATCAGTTCACTAATCTCACTTGGCTGCCCAACTTTCACTCTTCTAGGTTCAAGCGTTCGTTTCCAGTAACACTTTGAATTTTTAGGTTTCACTCTGTTTTCTGCTATATAGATAGATGTGTTTGAAACTCTGAATCAAACACGGTTTGTGCTAGCTCCTTGAAACTTGACCAAATGAAGTAGTTCTAAGTTCTATCTCTATGGTTTGTTTCCTCTTGAAGTACCCCATGCAGAGACTGGCGAAAAACACTTTCGTTTGAAAGGGGTTGCCAAGCGTCCAAAAAACTACTAGTTTGCTGAAATCTAAGCAAACATTTTTTCACCAAAACTTGATGATACTTGGTGGTAATGATCAGTTCACTAATCCCACTTGGCTGCCCAACTTTCACTCTTCTAGGTTCAAGCGTTCGTTTCCAGTAACACTTTGAATTTTTAGGTTTCACTCTGTTTTCTGCTACATAGATAGCTGTGTTTGGAATTCTAAATCAAACACTGTTTGTGCTAGCTCCTTGAAACTTGACCAAATGAAGTAGTTCTAAGTTCTATCTCTATGGTTTGTTTCCTCTTGAAGTACCCCATGCAGAGACTGGCGAAAAACACTTTCGTTTGAAAGGGGTTGCCAAGCGTCCAAAAAACTACTAGTTTGCTGAAATCTCAGCAAACATTTTTTCACCAAAACTTGATGATACTTGGTGGTAATGATCAGTTCACTAATCCCACTTGGCTGCCCAACTTTCACTCTTCTAGGTTCAAGCGTTCGTTTCCAGTAACATTTTGAATTTTTAGGTTTCACTCTGTTTTCTGCTATATAGATAGATGTGTTTGGAATTCTAAATCAAACACGGTTTGTGCTAGCTCCTTGAAACTTGACCAAATGAAGTAGTTCTAAGTTCTATCTCTATGGTTTGTTTCCTCTTGAAGTACCCCATGCAGAGACTGGCGAAAAACACTTTCGTTTGAAAGGGGTTGCCAAGCTTCCAAAAAACTACTAGTTTGCTGAAATCTCAGCAAACATTTTTTCACCAAAACTTGATGATACTTGGTGGTAATGATCAGTTCACTAATCCCACTTGACTGCCCAACTTTCATTCTTCTAGGTTCAAGCGTTCGTTTCCAGTAACACTTTGAATTTTTAGGTTTCACTCTGTTTTCTGCTATATAGATAGATGAGTTTGAAACTCTGAGTCAAACATGGTTTGTGCTAGCTGCGTGAAACTTGACAAAATGAAATAGTCCTTAGTTCTATCTCTATGGTTGGTTTCCTCTTGAAGTACCCCATGCAGAGACTGGCGCAAAACACTTTCGTTTGAAAGGGGTTGCCAAGCTTCCAAAAAACTACTAGTTTGCTGAAATCTCAGCAAACATTTTTTCACCAAATCTTGATGATACTTGGTGGTAATGATCAGTTCACTAATCTCACTTGGCTGCCCAACTTTCACTCTTCTAGGTTCAAGCGTTCGTTTCCAGTAACACTTTGAATTTTTAGGTTTCACTCTGTTTTCTGCTATATAGATAAATGTGTTTGAAACTCTGAATCAAACACGGTTAGTGCTAGCTCCTTGAAACTTGACCAAATGAAGTAGTTCTAAGTTCTATCTCTATGGTTTGTTTCCTCTTGAAGTACCCCATGCAGAGACTGGCGAAAAACACTTTCGTTTGAAAGGGGTTGCCAAGCGTCCAAAAAACTACTAGTTTGCTGAAATCTAAGCAAACATTTTTTCACCAAAACTTGATGATACTTGGTGGTAATGATCAGTTCACTAATCCCACTTGGCTGCCCAACTTTCACTCTTCTAGGTTCAAGCGTTCGTTTCCAGTAACACTTTGAATTTTTAGGTTTCACTCTGTTTTCTGCTACATAGATAGCTGTGTTTGGAATTCTAAATCAAACACTGTTTGTGCTAGCTCCTTGAAAGTTGACCAAATGAAGTAGTTCTAAGTTCTATCTCTATGGTTTGTTTCCTCTTGAAGTACCCCATGCAGAGACTGGCGAAAAACACTTTCGTTTGAAAGGGGTTGCCAAGCGTCCAAAAAACTACTAGTTTGCTGAAATCTCAGCAAACATTTTTTCACCAAAACTTGATGATACTTGGTGGTAATGATCAGTTCACTAATCCCACTTGGCTGCCCAACTTTCACTCTTCTAGGTTCAAGCGTTCGTTTCCAGTAACATTTTGAATTTTTAGGTTTCACTCTGTTTTCTGCTATATAGATAGATGTGTTTGGAATTCTAAATCAAACACGGTTTGTGCTAGCTCCTTGAAACTTGACCAAATGAAGTAGTTCTAAGTTCTATCTCTATGGTTTGTTTCCTCTTGAAGTACCCCATGCAGAGACTGGCGAAAAACACTTTCGTTTGAAAGGGGTTGCCAAGCATCCAAAAAACTACTAGTTTGCTGAAATCTCAGCAAACATTTTTTCACCAAAACTTGATGATACTTGGTGGTAATGATCAGTTCACTAATCCCACTTGGCTGCCCAACTTTCACTCTTCTAGGTTCAAGCGTTCGTTTCCAGTAACATTTTGAATTTTTAGGTTTCACTCTGTTTTCTGCTATATAGATAGATGTGTTTGGAATTCTAAATCAAACACGGTTTGTGCTAGCTCCTTGAAACTTGACCAAATGAAGTAGTTCTAAGTTCTATCTCTATGGTTTGTTTCCTCTTGAAGTACCCCATGCAGAGACTGGCGAAAAACACTTTCGTTTGAAAGGGGTTGCCAAGCGTCCAAAAAACTACTAGTTTGCTGAAATCCCAGCAAACATTTTTTCACCAAAACTTGATGATACTTGGTGGTAATGATCAGTTCACTAATCCCACTTGGCTGCCCAACTTTCACTCTTCTAGGTTCAAGCGTTCGTTTCCAGTAACATTTTGAATTTTTAGGTTTCACTCTGTTTTCTGCTATATAGATACATGTGTTCGAAACTCTGAATCAAACACGGTTTGTGCTAGCTGCGTGAAACTTGACAAAATGAAGTAGTTCTAAGTTCTATCTCTATGGTTTGTTTCCTCTTGAAGTACCCCATGCAGAGACTGGCGAAAAACACTTTCGTTTGAAAGGGGTTGCCAAGCTTCCAAAAAACTACTAGTTTGCTGAAATCTCAGCAAACATTTTTTCACCAAAACTTGATGATACTTGGTGGTAATGATCAGTTCACTAATCCCACTTGGCTGCCCATCTTTCACTCTTCTAGGTTCAAGCGTTCGTTTCCAGTAACACTTTGAATTTTTAGGTTTCACTCTGTTTTCTGCTATATAGATAGATGTGTTTGGAATTCTAAATCAAACACGGTTTGTGCTAGCTCCTTGAAACTTGACCAAATGAAGTAGTTCTAAGTTCTATCTCTATGGTTTGTTTCCTCTTGAAGTACCCCATGCAGAGACTGGCGAAAAACACTTTCGTTTGAAAGGGGTTGCCAAGCGTCCAAAAAACTACTAGTTTGCTGAAATCTCAGCAAACATTTTTTCACCAAAACTTGATGATACTTGGTGGTAATGATCAGTTCACTAATCCCACTTGGCTGCCCAACTTTCACTCTTCTAGGTTCAAGCGTTCGTTTCCAGTAACATTTTGAATTTTTAGGTTTCACTCTGTTTTCTGCTATATAGATAGATGTGTTTGGAATTCTAAATCAAACACGGTTTGTGCTAGCTCCTTGAAACTTGACCAAATGAAGTAGTTCTAAGTTCTATCTCTATGGTTTGTTTCCTCTTGAAGTACCCCATGCAGAGACTGGCGAAAAACACTTTCGTTTGAAAGGGGTTGCCAAGCGTCCAAAAAACTACCAGTTTGCTGAAATCTCAGCAAACATTTTTTCACCAAAACTTGATGATACTTGGTGGTAATGATCAGTTCACTAATCCCACTTGGCTGCCCAGCTTTCTCTCTTCTAGGTTCAAGCGTTCGTTTCCAGTAACACTTTGAATTTTTAGGTTTCACTCTGTTTTCTGCTATATAGATAGATGTGTTTGAAACTCTGAATCAAACACGGTTTGTGCTAGCTCCTTGAAACTTGACAAAATGAAGTAGTTCTAAGTTCTATCTCTATGGTTTGTTTCCTCTTGAAGTACCCCATGCAGAGACTGGCGAAAAACACTTTCGTTTGAAAGGGGTTGCCAAGCATCCAAAAAACTACTAGTTTGCTGAAATCTCAGCAAACATTTTTCCACCAAAACTTGATGATACTTGGTGGTAATGATCAGTTCACTAATCCCACTTGGCTGCCCAACTTTCACTCTTCTAGGTTCAAGCGTTCGTTTCCAGTAACATTTTGAATTTTTAGGTTTCACTCTGTTTTCTGCTATATAGATAGATGTGTTTGGAATTCTAAATCAAACACGGTTTGTGCTAGCTCCTTGAAACTTGACCAAATGAAGTAGTTCTAAGTTCTATCTCTATGGTTTGTTTCCTCTTGAAGTACCCCATGCAGAGACTGGCGAAAAACACTTTCGTTTGAAAGGGGTTGCCAAGCATCCAAAAAACTACTAGTTTGCTGAAATCTCAGCAAACATTTTTTCACCAAAACTTGATGATACTTGGTGGTAATGATCAGTTCACTAATCCCACTTGGCTGCCCAACTTTCACTCTTCTAGGTTCAAGCGTTCGTTTCCAGTAACATTTTGAATTTTTAGGTTTCACTCTGTTTTCTGCTATATAGATAGATGTGTTTGGAATTCTAAATCAAACACGGTTTGTGCTAGCTCCTTGAAACTTGACCAAATGAAGTAGTTCTAAGTTCTATCTCTATGGTTTGTTTCCTCTTGAAGTACCCCATGCAGAGACTGGCGAAAAACACTTTCGTTTGAAAGGGGTTGCCAAGCGTCCAAAAAACTACTAGTTTGCTGAAATCCCAGCAAACATTTTTTCACCAAAACTTGATGATACTTGGTGGTAATGATCAGTTCACTAATCCCACTTGGCTGCCCAACTTTCACTCTTCTAGGTTCAAGCGTTCGTTTCCAGTAACATTTTGAATTTTTAGGTTTCACTCTGTTTTCTGCTATATAGATACATGTGTTCGAAACTCTGAATCAAACACGGTTTGTGCTAGCTGCGTGAAACTTGACAAAATGAAGTAGTTCTAAGTTCTATCTCTATGGTTTGTTTCCTCTTGAAGTACCACATGCAGAGACTGGCGAAAAACACTTTCGTTTGAAAGGGGTTGCCAAGCTTCCAAAAAACTACTAGTTTGCTGAAATCTCAGCAAACATTTTTTCACCAAAACTTGATGATACTTGGTGGTAATGATCAGTTCACTAATCCCACTTGGCTGCCCATCTTTCACTCTTCTAGGTTCAAGCGTTCGTTTCCAGTAACACTTTGAATTTTTAGGTTTCACTCTGTTTTCTGCTATATAGATAGATGTGTTTGGAATTCTAAATCAAACACGGTTTGTGCTAGCTCCTTGAAACTTGACCAAATGAAGTAGTTCTAAGTTCTATCTCTATGGTTTGTTTCCTCTTGAAGTACCCCATGCAGAGACTGGCGAAAAACACTTTCGTTTGAAAGGGGTTGCCAAGCGTCCAAAAAACTACTAGTTTGCTGAAATCTCAGCAAACATTTTTTCACCAAAACTTGATGATACTTGGTGGTAATGATCAGTTCACTAATCCCACTTGGCTGCCCAACTTTCACTCTTCTAGGTTCAAGCGTTCGTTTCCAGTAACATTTTGAATTTTTAGGTTTCACTCTGTTTTCTGCTATATAGATAGATGTGTTTGGAATTCTAAATCAAACACGGTTTGTGCTAGCTCCTTGAAACTTGACCAAATGAAGTAGTTCTAAGTTCTATCTCTATGGTTTGTTTCCTCTTGAAGTACCCCATGCAGAGACTGGCGAAAAACACTTTCGTTTGAAAGGGGTTGCCAAGCGTCCAAAAAACTACCAGTTTGCTGAAATCTCAGCAAACATTTTTTCACCAAAACTTGATGATACTTGGTGGTAATGATCAGTTCACTAATCCCACTTGGCTGCCCAGCTTTCTCTCTTCTAGGTTCAAGCGTTCGTTTCCAGTAACACTTTGAATTTTTAGGTTTCACTCTGTTTTCTGCTATATAGATAGATGTGTTTGAAACTCTGAATCAAACACGGTTTGTGCTAGCTCCTTGAAACTTGACAAAATGAAGTAGTTCTAAGTTCTATCTCTATGGTTTGTTTCCTCTTGAAGTACCCCATGCAGAGACTGGCGAAAAACACTTTCGTTTGAAAGGGGTTGCCAAGCATCCAAAAAACTACTAGTTTGCTGAAATCTCAGCAAACATTTTTCCACCAAAACTTGATGATACTTGGTGGTAATGATCAGTTCACTAATCCCACTTGGCTGCCCAACTTTCACTCTTCTAGGTTCAAGCGTTCGTTTCCAGTAACATTTTGAATTTTTAGGTTTCACTCTGTTTTCTGCTATATAGATAGATGTGTTTGGAATTCTAAATCAAACACGGTTTGTGCTAGCTCCTTGAAACTTGACCAAATGAAGTAGTTCTAAGTTCTATCTCTATGGTTTGTTTCCTCTTGAAGTACCCCATGCAGAGACTGGCGAAAAACACTTTCGTTTGAAAGGGGTTGCCAAGCGTCCAAAAAACTACTAGTTTGCTGAAATCCCAGCAAACATTTTTTCACCAAAACTTGATGATACTTGGTGGTAATGATCAGTTCACTAATCCCACTTGGCTGCCCAACTTTCACTCTTCTAGGTTCAAGCGTTCGTTTCCAGTAACATTTTGAATTTTTAGGTTTCACTCTGTTTTCTGCTATATAGATACATGTGTTCGAAACTCTGAATCAAACACGGTTTGTGCTAGCTGCGTGAAACTTGACAAAATGAAGTAGTTCTAAGTTCTATCTCTATGGTTTGTTTCCTCTTGAAGTACCCCATGCAGAGACTGGCGAAAAACACTTTCGTTTGAAAGGGGTTGCCAAGCTTCCAAAAAACTACTAGTTTGCTGAAATCTCAGCAAACATTTTTTCACCAAAACTTGATGATACTTGGTGGTAATGATCAGTTCACTAATCCCACTTGGCTGCCCATCTTTCACTCTTCTAGGTTCAAGCGTTCGTTTCCAGTAACACTTTGAATTTTTAGGTTTCACTCTGTTTTCTGCTATATAGATAGATGTGTTTGGAATTCTAAATCAAACACGGTTTGTGCTAGCTCCTTGAAACTTGACCAAATGAAGTAGTTCTAAGTTCTATCTCTATGGTTTGTTTCCTCTTGAAGTACCCCATGCAGAGACTGGCGAAAAACACTTTCGTTTGAAAGGGGTTGCCAAGCGTCCAAAAAACTACTAGTTTGCTGAAATCTCAGCAAACATTTTTTCACCAAAACTTGATGATACTTGGTGGTAATGATCAGTTCACTAATCCCACTTGGCTGCCCAACTTTCACTCTTCTAGGTTCAAGCGTTCGTTTCCAGTAACATTTTGAATTTTTAGGTTTCACTCTGTTTTCTGCTATATAGATAGATGTGTTTGGAATTCTAAATCAAACACGGTTTGTGCTAGCTCCTTGAAACTTGACCAAATGAAGTAGTTCTAAGTTCTATCTCTATGGTTTGTTTCCTCTTGAAGTACCCCATGCAGAGACTGGCGAAAAACACTTTCGTTTGAAAGGGGTTGCCAAGCGTCCAAAAAACTACCAGTTTGCTGAAATCTCAGCAAACATTTTTTCACCAAAACTTGATGATACTTGGTGGTAATGATCAGTTCACTAATCCCACTTGGCTGCCCAGCTTTCTCTCTTCTAGGTTCAAGCGTTCGTTTCCAGTAACACTTTGAATTTTTAGGTTTCACTCTGTTTTCTGCTATATAGATAGATGTGTTTGAAACTCTGAATCAAACACGGTTTGTGCTAGCTCCTTGAAACTTGACAAAATGAAGTAGTTCTAAGTTCTATCTCTATGGTTTGTTTCCTCTTGAAGTACCCCATGCAGAGACTGGCGAAAAACACTTTCGTTTGAAAGGGGTTGCCAAGCATCCAAAAAACTACTAGTTTGCTGAAATCTCAGCAAACATTTTTCCACCAAAACTTGATGATACTTGGTGGTAATGATCAGTTCACTAATCCCACTTGGCTGCCCAACTTTCACTCTTCTAGGTTCAAGCGTTCGTTTCCAGTAACATTTTGAATTTTTAGGTTTCACTCTGTTTTCTGCTATATAGATAGATGTGTTTGGAATTCTAAATCAAACACGGTTTGTGCTAGCTCCTTGAAACTTGACCAAATGAAGTAGTTCTAAGTTCTATCTCTATGGTTTGTTTCCTCTTGAAGTACCCCATGCAGAGACTGGCGAAAAACACTTTCGTTTGAAAGGGGTTGCCAAGCGTCCAAAAAACTACTAGTTTGCTGAAATCTCAGCAAACATTTTTTCACCAAAACTTGATGATACTTGGTGGTAATGATCAGTTCACTAATCCCACTTGGCTGCCCAACTTTCACTCTTCTAGGTTCAAGCGTTCGTTTCCAGTAACATTTTGAATTTTTAGGTTTCACTCTGTTTTCTGCTATATAGATAGATGTGTTTGGAATTCTAAATCAAACACGGTTTGTGCTAGCTCCTTGAAACTTGACCAAATGAAGTAGTTCTAAGTTCTATCTCTATGGTTTGTTTCCTCTTGAAGTACCCCATGCAGAGACTGGCGAAAAACACTTTCGTTTGAAAGGGGTTGCCAAGCGTCCAAAAAACTACTAGTTTGCTGAAATCCCAGCAAACATTTTTTCACCAAAACTTGATGATACTTGGTGGTAATGATCAGTTCACTAATCCCACTTGGCTGCCCAACTTTCACTCTTCTAGGTTCAAGCGTTCGTTTCCAGTAACATTTTGAATTTTTAGGTTTCACTCTGTTTTCTGCTATATAGATACATGTGTTCGAAACTCTGAATCAAACACGGTTTGTGCTAGCTGCGTGAAACTTGACAAAATGAAGTAGTTCTAAGTTCTATCTCTATGGTTTGTTTCCTCTTGAAGTACCACATGCAGAGACTGGCGAAAAACACTTTCGTTTGAAAGGGGTTGCCAAGCTTCCAAAAAACTACTAGTTTGCTGAAATCTCAGCAAACATTTTTTCACCAAAACTTGATGATACTTGGTGGTAATGATCAGTTCACTAATCCCACTTGGCTGCCCATCTTTCACTCTTCTAGGTTCAAGCGTTCGTTTCCAGTAACACTTTGAATTTTTAGGTTTCACTCTGTTTTCTGCTATATAGATAGATGTGTTTGGAATTCTAAATCAAACACGGTTTGTGCTAGCTCCTTGAAACTTGACCAAATGAAGTAGTTCTAAGTTCTATCTCTATGGTTTGTTTCCTCTTGAAGTACCCCATGCAGAGACTGGCGAAAAACACTTTCGTTTGAAAGGGGTTGCCAAGCGTCCAAAAAACTACTAGTTTGCTGAAATCTCAGCAAACATTTTTTCACCAAAACTTGATGATACTTGGTGGTAATGATCAGTTCACTAATCCCACTTGGCTGCCCAACTTTCACTCTTCTAGGTTCAAGCGTTCGTTTCCAGTAACATTTTGAATTTTTAGGTTTCACTCTGTTTTCTGCTATATAGATAGATGTGTTTGGAATTCTAAATCAAACACGGTTTGTGCTAGCTCCTTGAAACTTGACCAAATGAAGTAGTTCTAAGTTCTATCTCTATGGTTTGTTTCCTCTTGAAGTACCCCATGCAGAGACTGGCGAAAAACACTTTCGTTTGAAAGGGGTTGCCAAGCGTCCAAAAAACTACCAGTTTGCTGAAATCTCAGCAAACATTTTTTCACCAAAACTTGATGATACTTGGTGGTAATGATCAGTTCACTAATCCCACTTGGCTGCCCAGCTTTCTCTCTTCTAGGTTCAAGCGTTCGTTTCCAGTAACACTTTGAATTTTTAGGTTTCACTCTGTTTTCTGCTATATAGATAGATGTGTTTGAAACTCTGAATCAAACACGGTTTGTGCTAGCTCCTTGAAACTTGACAAAATGAAGTAGTTCTAAGTTCTATCTCTATGGTTTGTTTCCTCTTGAAGTACCCCATGCAGAGACTGGCGAAAAACACTTTCGTTTGAAAGGGGTTGCCAAGCATCCAAAAAACTACTAGTTTGCTGAAATCTCAGCAAACATTTTTCCACCAAAACTTGATGATACTTGGTGGTAATGATCAGTTCACTAATCCCACTTGGCTGCCCAACTTTCACTCTTCTAGGTTCAAGCGTTCGTTTCCAGTAACATTTTGAATTTTTAGGTTTCACTCTGTTTTCTGCTATATAGATAGATGTGTTTGGAATTCTAAATCAAACACGGTTTGTGCTAGCTCCTTGAAACTTGACCAAATGAAGTAGTTCTAAGTTCTATCTCTATGGTTTGTTTCCTCTTGAAGTACCCCATGCAGAGACTGGCGAAAAACACTTTCGTTTGAAAGGGGTTGCCAAGCGTCCAAAAAACTACCAGTTTGCTGAAATCTCAGCAAATATTTTTTCACCAAAACTTGATGATACTTGGTGGTAATGATCAGTTCACTAATCCCACTTGGCTGCCCAGCTTTCTCTCTTCTAGGTTCAAGAGTTCGTTTCCAGTAACACTTTGAATTTTTAGGTTTCACTCTGTTTTCTGCTATATAGATAGATGTGTTTGAAACTCTGAATCAAACACGGTTTGTGCTAGCTCCTTGAAACTTGACCAAATGAAGTAGTTCTAAGTTCTATCTCTATGGTTTGTTTCCTCTTGAAGTACCCCATGCAGAGACTGGCGAAAAACACTTTCGTTTGAAAGGGGTTGCCAAGCTTCCAAAAAACTACTAGTTTGCTGAAATCTCAGCAAACATTTTTTCACCAAAACTTGATGATACTTTTTGGTAATGATCAGTTCACTAATCCCACTTGGCTGCCCAGCTTTCACTCTTCTAGGTTCAAGCGTTCGTTTCCAGTAACACTTTGAATTTTTAGGTTTCACTCTGTTTTCTGCTATATAGATAGATGTGTTCGAAACTCTGAATCAAACACGGTTTGTGCTAGCTGCGTGAAACTTGACAAAATGAAGTAGTTCTAAGTTCTATCTCTATGGTTTGTTTCCTCTTGAAGTACCCCATGCAGAGACTGGCGAAAAACACTTTCGTTTGAAAGGGGTTGCCAAGCGTCCAAAAAACTACTAGTTTGCTGAAATCTCAGCAAACATTTTTTCACCAAAACTTGATGATACTTGGTGGTAATGATCAGTTCACTAATCCCACTTGGCTGCCCAACTTTCACTCTTCTAGGTTCAAGCGTTCGTTTCCAGTAACATTTTGAATTTTTAGGTTTCACTCTGTTTTCTGCTACATAGATAGCTGTGTTTGGAATTCTAAATCAAACACTGTTTGTGCTAGCTCCTTGAAACGTGACCAAATGAAGTAGTTCTAAGTTCTATCTCTATGGTTTGTTTCCTCTTGAAGTACCCCATGCAGAGACTAGCGAAAAACACTTTCGTTTGAAAGGGGTTGCCAAGCGTCCAAAAAACTACTAGTTTGCTGAAATCTCAGCAAACATTTTTTCACCAAAACTTGATGATACTTGGTGGTAATGATCAGTTCACTAATCCCACTTGGCTGCCCAACTTTCACTCTTCTAGGTTCAAGCGTTCGTTTCCAGTAACATTTTGAATTTTTAGGTTTCACTCTGTTTTCTGCTATATAGATAGATGTGTTTGGAATTCTAAATCAAACACGGTTTGTGCTAGCTCCTTGAAACTTGACCAAATGAAGTAGTTCTAAGTTCTATCTCTATGGTTTGTTTCCTCTTGAAGTACCCCATGCAGAGACTGGCGAAAAACACTTTCGTTTGAAAGGGGTTGCCAAGCGTCCAAAAAACTACTAGTTTGCTGAAATCTCAGCAAACATTTTTTCACCAAAACTTGATGATACTTGGTGGTAATGATCAGTTCACTAATCCCACTTGGCTGCCCAACTTTCACTCTTCTAGGTTCAAGCGTTCGTTTCCAGTAACATTTTGAATTTTTAGGTTTCACTCTGTTTTCTGCTATATAGATAGATGTGTTTGGAATTCTAAATCAAACACGGTTTGTGCTAGCTCCTTGAAACTTGACCAAATGAAGTAGTTCTAAGTTCTATCTCTATGGTTTGTTTCCTCTTGAAGTACCCCATGCAGAGACTGGCGAAAAACACTTTCGTTTGAAAGGGGTTGCCAAGCTTCCAAAAAACTACTAGTTTGCTGAAATCTCAGCAAACATTTTTTCACCAAAACTTGATGATACTTGGTGGTAATGATCAGTTCACTAATCCCACTTGACTGCCCAACTTTCATTCTTCTAGGTTCAAGCGTTCGTTTCCAGTAACACTTTGAATTTTTAGGTTTCACTCTGTTTTCTGCTATATAGATAGATGAGTTTGAAACTCTGAGTCAAACACGGTTTGTGCTAGCTGCGTGAAACTTGACAAAATGAAATAGTCCTTAGTTCTATCTCTATGGTTTGTTTCCTCTTGAAGTACCCCATGCAGAGACTGGCGCAAAACACTTTCGTTTGAAAGGGGTTGCCAAGCTTCCAAAAAACTACTAGTTTGCTGAAATCTCAGCAAACATTTTTTCACCAAATCTTGATGATACTTGGTGGTAATGATCAGTTCACTAATCTCACTTGGCTGCCCAACTTTCACTCTTCTAGGTTCAAGCGTTCGTTTCCAGTAACACTTTGAATTTTTAGGTTTCACTCTGTTTTCTGGTATATAGATAGATGTGTTTGAAACTCTGAATCAAACACGGTTTGTGCTAGCTCCTTGAAACTTGACCAAATGAAGTAGTTCTAAGTTCTATCTCTATGGTTTGTTTCCTCTTGAAGTACCCCATGCAGAGACTGGCGAAAAACACTTTCGTTTGAAAGGGGTTGCCAAGCGTCCAAAAAACTACTAGTTTGCTGAAATCTAAGCAAACATTTTTTCACCAAAACTTGATGATACTTGGTGGTAATGATCAGTTCACTAATCCCACTTGGCTGCCCAACTTTCACTCTTCTAGGTTCAAGCGTTCGTTTCCAGTAACACTTTGAATTTTTAGGTTTCACTCTGTTTTCTGCTACATAGATAGCTGTGTTTGGAATTCTAAATCAAACACTGTTTGTGCTAGCTCCTTGAAACTTGACCAAATGAAGTAGTTCTAAGTTCTATCTCTATGGTTTGTTTCCTCTTGAAGTACCCCATGCAGAGACTGGCGAAAAACACTTTCGTTTGAAAGGGGTTGCCAAGCGTCCAAAAAACTACTAGTTTGCTGAAATCTCAGCAAACATTTTTTCACCAAAACTTGATGATACTTGGTGGTAATGATCAGTTCACTAATCCCACTTGGCTGCCCAACTTTCACTCTTCTAGGTTCAAGCGTTCGTTTCCAGTAACATTTTGAATTTTTAGGTTTCACTCTGTTTTCTGTTATATAGATAGATGTGTTTGGAATTCTAAATCAAACACGGTTTGTGCTAGCTCCTTGAAAATTGACCAAATGAAGTAGTTCTAAGTTCTATCTCTATGGTTTGTTTCCTCTTGAAGTACCCCATGCAGAGACTGGCGAAAAACACTTTCGTTTGAAAGGGGTTGCCAAGCATCCAAAAAACTACTAGTTTGCTGAAATCTCAGCAAACATTTTTTCACCAAAACTTGATGATACTTGGTGGTAATGATCAGTTCACTAATCCCACTTGGCTGCCCAACTTTCACTCTTCTAGGTTCAAGCGTTCGTTTCCAGTAACATTTTGAATTTTTAGGTTTCACTCTGTTTTCTGCTATATAGATAGATGTGTTTGGAATTCTAAATCAAACACGGTTTGTGCTAGCTCCTTGAAACTTGACCAAATGAAGTAGTTCTAAGTTCTATCTCTATGGTTTGTTTCCTCTTGAAGTACCCCATGCAGAGACTGGCGAAAAACACTTTCGTTTGAAAGGGGTTGCCAAGCGTCCAAAAAACTACTAGTTTGCTGAAATCCCAGCAAACATTTTTTCACCAAAACTTGATGATACTTGGTGGTAATGATCAGTTCACTAATCCCACTTGGCTGCCCAACTTTCACTCTTCTAGGTTCAAGCGTTCGTTTCCAGTAACATTTTGAATTTTTAGGTTTCACTCTGTTTTCTGCTATATAGATACATGTGTTCGAAACTCTGAATCAAACACGGTTTGTGCTAGCTGCGTGAAACTTGACAAAATGAAGTAGTTCTAAGTTCTATCTCTATGGTTTGTTTCCTCTTGAAGTACCCCATGCAGAGACTGGCGAAAAACACTTTCGTTTGAAAGGGGTTGCCAAGCTTCCAAAAAACTACTAGTTTGCTGAAATCTCAGCAAACATTTTTTCACCAAAACTTGATGATACTTGGTGGTAATGATCAGTTCACTAATCCCACTTGGCTGCCCATCTTTCACTCTTCTAGGTTCAAGCGTTCGTTTCCAGTAACACTTTGAATTTTTAGGTTTCACTCTGTTTTCTGCTATATAGATAGATGTGTTTGGAATTCTAAATCAAACACGGTTTGTGCTAGCTCCTTGAAACTTGACCAAATGAAGTAGTTCTAAGTTCTATCTCTATGGTTTGTTTCCTCTTGAAGTACCCCATGCAGAGACTGGCGAAAAACACTTTCGTTTGAAAGGGGTTGCCAAGCGTCCAAAAAACTACTAGTTTGCTGAAATCTCAGCAAACATTTTTTCACCAAAACTTGATGATACTTGGTGGTAATGATCAGTTCACTAATCCCACTTGGCTGCCCAACTTTCACTCTTCTAGGTTCAAGCGTTCGTTTCCAGTAACATTTTGAATTTTTAGGTTTCACTCTGTTTTCTGCTATATAGATAGATGTGTTTGGAATTCTAAATCAAACACGGTTTGTGCTAGCTCCTTGAAACTTGACCAAATGAAGTAGTTCTAAGTTCTATCTCTATGGTTTGTTTCCTCTTGAAGTACCCCATGCAGAGACTGGCGAAAAACACTTTCGTTTGAAAGGGGTTGCCAAGCGTCCAAAAAACTACCAGTTTGCTGAAATCTCAGCAAACATTTTTTCACCAAAACTTGATGATACTTGGTGGTAATGATCAGTTCACTAATCCCACTTGGCTGCCCAGCTTTCTCTCTTCTAGGTTCAAGCGTTCGTTTCCAGTAACACTTTGAATTTTTAGGTTTCACTCTGTTTTCTGCTATATAGATAGATGTGTTTGAAACTCTGAATCAAACACGGTTTGTGCTAGCTCCTTGAAACTTGACCAAATGAAGTAGTTCTAAGTTCTATCTCTATGGTTTGTTTCCTCTTGAAGTACCCCATGCAGAGACTGGCGAAAAACACTTTCGTTTGAAAGGGGTTGCCAAGCGTCCAAAAAACTACTAGTTTGCTGAAATCTCAGCAAACATTTTTTCACCAAAACTTGATGATACTTGGTGGTAATGATCAGTTCACTAATCCCACTTGGCTGCCCAACTTTCACTCTTCTAGGTTCAAGCGTTCGTTTCCAGTAACATTTTGAATTTTTAGGTTTCACTCTGTTTTCTGCTACATAGATAGCTGTGTTTGGAATTCTAAATCAAACACTGTTTGTGCTAGCTCCTTGAAACTTGACCAAATGAAGTAGTTCTAAGTTCTATCTCTATGGTTTGTTTCCTCTTGAAGTACCCCATGCAGAGACTGGCGAAAAACACTTTCGTTTGAAAGGGGTTGCCAAGCGTCCAAAAAACTACTAGTTTGCTGAAATCTCAGCAAACATTTTTTCACCAAAACTTGATGATACTTGGTGGTAATGATCAGTTCACTAATCCCACTTGGCTGCCCAACTTTCACTCTTCTAGGTTCAAGCGTTCGTTTCCAGTAACATTTTGAATTTTTAGGTTTCACTCTGTTTTCTGCTATATAGATAGATGTGTTTGGAATTCTAAATCAAACACGGTTTGTGCTAGCTCCTTGAAACTTGACCAAATGAAGTAGTTCTAAGTTCTATCTCTATGGTTTGTTTCCTCTTGAAGTACCCCATGCAGAGACTGGCGAAAAACACTTTCGTTTGAAAGGGGTTGCCAAGCATCCAAAAAACTACTAGTTTGCTGAAATCTCAGCAAACATTTTTTCACCAAAACTTGATGATACTTGGTGGTAATGATCAGTTCACTAATCCCACTTGGTTGCCCAACTTTCACTCTTCTAGGTTCAAGCGTTCGTTTCCAGTAACATTTTGAATTTTTAGGTTTCACTCTGTTTTCTGCTATATAGATAGATGTGTTTGGAATTCTAAATCAAACACGGTTTGTGCTAGCTCCTTGAAACTTGACCAAATGAAGTAGTTCTAAGTTCTATCTCTATGGTTTGTTTCCTCTTGAAGTACCCCATGCAGAGACTGGCGAAAAACACTTTCGTTTGAAAGGGGTTGCCAAGCGTCCAAAAAACTACCAGTTTGCTGAAATCTCAGCAAACATTTTTTCACCAAAACTTGATGATACTTGGTGGTAATGATCAGTTCACTAATCCCACTTGGCTGCCCAGCTTTCTCTCTTCTAGGTTCAAGAGTTCGTTTCCAGTAACACTTTGAATTTTTAGGTTTCACTCTGTTTTCTGCTATATAGATAGATGTGTTTGAAACTCTGAATCAAACACGGTTTGTGCTAGCTCCTTGAAACTTGACCAAATGAAGTAGTTCTAAGTTCTATCTCTATGGTTTGTTTCCTCTTGAAGTACCCCATGCAGAGACTGGCGAAAAACACTTTCGTTTGAAAGGGGTTGCCAAGCTTCCAAAAAACTACTAGTTTGCTGAAATCTCAGCAAACATTTTTTCACCAAAACTTGATGATACTTTTTGGTAATGATCAGTTCACTAATCCCACTTGGCTGCCCAACTTTCACTCTTCTAGGTTCAAGCGTTCGTTTCCAGTAACACTTTGAATTTTTAGGTTTCACTCTGTTTTCTGCTATATAGATAGATGTGTTCGAAACTCTGAATCAAACACGGTTTGTGCTAGCTGCGTGAAACTTGACAAAATGAAGTAGTTCTAAGTTCTATCTCTATGGTTTGTTTCCTCTTGAAGTACCCCATGCAGAGACTGGCGAAAAACACTTTCGTTTGAAAGGGGTTGCCAAGCGTCCAAAAAACTACTAGTTTGCTGAAATCTCAGCAAACATTTTTTCACCAAAACTTGATGATACTTGGTGGTAATGATCAGTTCACTAATCCCACTTGGCTGCCCAACTTTCACTCTTCTAGGTTCAAGCGTTCGTTTCCAGTAACATTTTGAATTTTTAGGTTTCACTCTGTTTTCTGCTACATAGATAGCTGTGTTTGGAATTCTAAATCAAACACTGTTTGTGCTAGCTCCTTGAAACGTGACCAAATGAAGTAGTTCTAAGTTCTATCTCTATGGTTTGTTTCCTCTTGAAGTACCCCATGCAGAGACTGGCGAAAAACACTTTCGTTTGAAAGGGGTTGCCAAGCGTCCAAAAAACTACTAGTTTGCTGAAATCTCAGCAAACATTTTTTCACCAAAACTTGATGATACTTGGTGGTAATGATCAGTTCACTAATCCCACTTGGCTGCCCAACTTTCACTCTTCTAGGTTCAAGCGTTCGTTTCCAGTAACATTTTGAATTTTTAGGTTTCACTCTGTTTTCTGCTATATAGATACATGTGTTTGGAATTCTAAATCAAACACGGTTTGTGCTAGCTCCTTGAAACTTGACCAAATGAAGTAGTTCTAAGTTCTATCTCTATGGTTTGTTTCCTCTTGAAGTACCCCATGCAGAGACTGGCGAAAAACACTTTCGTTTGAAAGGGGTTGCCAAGCGTCCAAAAAACTACCAGTTTGCTGAAATCTCAGCAAACATTTTTTCACCAAAACTTGATGATACTTGGTGGTAATGATCAGTTCACTAATCCCACTTGGCTGCCCAGCTTTCTCTCTTCTAGGTTCAAGCGTTCGTTTCCAGTAACACTTTGAATTTTTAGGTTTCACTCTGTTTTCTGCTATATAGATAGATGTGTTTGAAACTCTGAATCAAACACGGTTTGTGCTAGCTCCTTGAAACTTGACAAAATGAAGTAGTTCTAAGTTCTATCTCTATGGTTTGTTTCCTCTTGAAGTACCCCATGCAGAGACTGGCGAAAAACACTTTCGTTTGAAAGGGGTTGCCAAGCTTCCAAAAAACTACTAGTTTGCTGAAATCTCAGCAAACATTTTTTCACCAAAACTTGATGATACTTGGTGGTAATGATCAGTTCACTAATCCCACTTGACTGCCCAACTTTCATTCTTCTAGGTTCAAGCGTTCGTTTCCAGTAACACTTTGAATTTTTAGGTTTCACTCTGTTTTCTGCTATATAGATAGATGAGTTTGAAACTCTGAGTCAAACACGGTTTGTGCTAGCTGCGTGAAACTTGACAAAATGAAATAGTCCTTAGTTCTATCTCTATGGTTTGTTTCCTCTTGAAGTACCCCATGCAGAGACTGGCGCAAAACACTTTCGTTTGAAAGGGGTTGCCAAGCTTCCAAAAAACTACTAGTTTGCTGAAATCTCAGCAAACATTTTTTCACCAAATCTTGATGATACTTGGTGGTAATGATCAGTTCACTAATCTCACTTGGCTGCCCAACTTTCACTCTTCTAGGTTCAAGCGTTCGTTTCCAGTAACACTTTGAATTTTTAGGTTTCACTCTGTTTTCTGCTATATAGATAGATGTGTTTGAAACTCTGAATCAAACACGGTTTGTGCTAGCTCCTTGAAACTTGACCAAATGAAGTAGTTCTAAGTTCTATCTCTATGGTTTGTTTCCTCTTGAGGTACCCCATGCAGAGACTGGCGAAAAACACTTTCGTTTGAAAGGGGTTGCCAAGCGTCCAAAAAACTACTAGTTTGCTGAAATCTAAGCAAACATTTTTTCACCAAAACTTGATGATACTTGGTGGTAATGATCAGTTCACTAATCCCACTTGGCTGCCCAACTTTCACTCTTCTAGGTTCAAGCGTTCGTTTCCAGTAACACTTTGAATTTTTAGGTTTCACTCTGTTTTCTGCTACATAGATAGCTGTGTTTGGAATTCTAAATCAAACACTGTTTGTGCTAGCTCCTTGAAACTTGACCAAATGAAGTAGTTCTAAGTTCTATCTCTATGGTTTGTTTCCTCTTGAAGTACCCCATGCAGAGACTGGCGAAAAACACTTTCGTTTGAAAGGGGTTGCCAAGCGTCCAAAAAACTACTAGTTTGCTGAAATCTCAGCAAACATTTTTTCACCAAAACTTGATGATACTTGGTGGTAATGATCAGTTCACTAATCCCACTTGGCTGCCCAACTTTCACTCTTCTAGGTTCAAGCGTTCGTTTCCAGTAACATTTTGAATTTTTAGGTTTCACTCTGTTTTCTGCTATATAGATAGATGTGTTTGGAATTCTAAATCAAACACGGTTTGTGCTAGCTCCTTGAAACTTGACCAAATGAAGTAGTTCTAAGTTCTATCTCTATGGTTTGTTTCCTCTTGAAGTACCCCATGCAGAGACTGGCGAAAAACACTTTCGTTTGAAAGGGGTTGCCAAGCGTCCAAAAAACTACTAGTTTGCTGAAATCTCAGCAAACATTTTTTCACCAAAACTTGATGATACTTGGTGGTAATGATCAGTTCACTAATCCCACTTGGCTGCCCAACTTTCACTCTTCTAGGTTCAAGCGTTCGTTTCCAGTAACATTTTGAATTTTTAGGTTTCACTCTGTTTTCTGCTATATAGATAGATGTGTTTGGAATTCTAAATCAAACACGGTTTGTGCTAGCTCCTTGAAACTTGACCAAATGAAGTAGTTCTAAGTTCTATCTCTATGGTTTGTTTCCTCTTGAAGTACCCCATGCAGAGACTGGCGAAAAACACTTTCGTTTGAAAGGGGTTGCCAAGCTTCCAAAAAACTACTAGTTTGCTGAAATCTCAGCAAACATTTTTTCACCAAAACTTGATGATACTTGGTGGTAATGATCAGTTCACTAATCCCACTTGACTGCCCAACTTTCATTCTTCTAGGTTCAAGCGTTCGTTTCCAGTAACACTTTGAATTTTTAGGTTTCACTCTGTTTTCTGCTATATAGATAGATGAGTTTGAAACTCTGAGTCAAACACGGTTTGTGCTAGCTGCGTGAAACTTGACAAAATGAAATAGTCCTTAGTTCTATCTCTATGGTTTGTTTCCTCTTGAAGTACCCCATGCAGAGACTGGCGCAAAACACTTTCGTTTGAAAGGGGTTGCCAAGCTTCCAAAAAACTACTAGTTTGCTGAAATCTCAGCAAACATTTTTTCACCAAATCTTGATGATACTTGGTGGTAATGATCAGTTCACTAATCTCACTTGGCTGCCCAACTTTCACTCTTCTAGGTTCAAGCGTTCGTTTCCAGTAACACTTTGAATTTTTAGGTTTCACTCTGTTTTCTGCTATATAGATAAATGTGTTTGAAACTCTGAATCAAACACGGTTTGTGCTAGCTCCTTGAAACTTGACCAAATGAAGTAGTTCTAAGTTCTATCTCTATGGTTTGTTTCCTCTTGAAGTACCCCATGCAGAGACTGGCGAAAAACACTTTCGTTTGAAAGGGGTTGCCAAGCGTCCAAAAAACTACTAGTTTGCTGAAATCTAAGCAAACATTTTTTCACCAAAACTTGATGATACTTGGTGGTAATGATCAGTTCACTAATCCCACTTGGCTGCCCAACTTTCACTCTTCTAGGTTCAAGCGTTCGTTTCCAGTAACACTTTGAATTTTTAGGTTTCACTCTGTTTTCTGCTACATAGATAGCTGTGTTTGGAATTCTAAATCAAACACTGTTTGTGCTAGCTCCTTGAAACTTGACCAAATGAAGTAGTTCTAAGTTCTATCTCTATGGTTTGTTTCCTCTTGAAGTACCCCATGCAGAGACTGGCGAAAAACACTTTCGTTTGAAAGGGGTTGCCAAGCGTCCAAAAAACTACTAGTTTGCTGAAATCTCAGCAAACATTTTTTCACCAAAACTTGATGATACTTGGTGGTAATGATCAGTTCACTAATCCCACTTGGCTGCCCAACTTTCACTCTTCTAGGTTCAAGCGTTCGTTTCCAGTAACATTTTGAATTTTTAGGTTTCACTCTGTTTTCTGCTATATAGATAGATGTGTTTGGAATTCTAAATCAAACACGGTTTGTGCTAGCTCCTTGAAACTTGACCAAATGAAGTAGTTCTAAGTTCTATCTCTATGGTTTGTTTCCTCTTGAAGTACCCCATGCAGAGACTGGCGAAAAACACTTTCGTTTGAAAGGGGTTGCCAAGCATCCAAAAAACTACTAGTTTGCTGAAATCTCAGCAAACATTTTTTCACCAAAACTTGATGATACTTGGTGGTAATGATCAGTTCACTAATCCCACTTGGCTGCCCAACTTTCACTCTTCTAGGTTCAAGCGTTCGTTTCCAGTAACATTTTGAATTTTTAGGTTTCACTCTGTTTTCTGCTATATAGATAGATGTGTTTGGAATTCTAAATCAAACACGGTTTGTGCTAGCTCCTTGAAACTTGACCAAATGAAGTAGTTCTAAGTTCTATCTCTATGGTTTGTTTCCTCTTGAAGTACCCCATGCAGAGACTGGCGAAAAACACTTTCGTTTGAAAGGGGTTGCCAAGCGTCCAAAAAACTACTAGTTTGCTGAAATCCCAGCAAACATTTTTTCACCAAAACTTGATGATACTTGGTGGTAATGATCAGTTCACTAATCCCACTTGGCTGCCCAACTTTCACTCTTCTAGGTTCAAGCGTTCGTTTCCAGTAACATTTTGAATTTTTAGGTTTCACTCTGTTTTCTGCTATATAGATACATGTGTTCGAAACTCTGAATCAAACACGGTTTGTGCTAGCTGCGTGAAACTTGACAAAATGAAGTAGTTCTAAGTTCTATCTCTATGGTTTGTTTCCTCTTGAAGTACCCCATGCAGAGACTGGCGAAAAACACTTTCGTTTGAAAGGGGTTGCCAAGCTTCCAAAAAACTACTAGTTTGCTGAAATCTCAGCAAACATTTTTTCACCAAAACTTGATGATACTTGGTGGTAATGATCAGTTCACTAATCCCACTTGGCTGCCCATCTTTCACTCTTCTAGGTTCAAGCGTTCGTTTCCAGTAACACTTTGAATTTTTAGGTTTCACTCTGTTTTCTGCTATATAGATAGATGTGTTTGGAATTCTAAATCAAACACGGTTTGTGCTAGCTCCTTGAAACTTGACCAAATGAAGTAGTTCTAAGTTCTATCTCTATGGTTTGTTTCCTCTTGAAGTACCCCATGCAGAGACTGGCGAAAAACACTTTCGTTTGAAAGGGGTTGCCAAGCGTCCAAAAAACTACTAGTTTGCTGAAATCTCAGCAAACATTTTTTCACCAAAACTTGATGATACTTGGTGGTAATGATCAGTTCACTAATCCCACTTGGCTGCCCAACTTTCACTCTTCTAGGTTCAAGCGTTCGTTTCCAGTAACATTTTGAATTTTTAGGTTTCACTCTGTTTTCTGCTATATAGATAGATGTGTTTGGAATTCTAAATCAAACACGGTTTGTGCTAGCTCCTTGAAACTTGACCAAATGAAGTAGTTCTAAGTTCTATCTCTATGGTTTGTTTCCTCTTGAAGTACCCCATGCAGAGACTGGCGAAAAACACTTTCGTTTGAAAGGGGTTGCCAAGCGTCCAAAAAACTACCAGTTTGCTGAAATCTCAGCAAACATTTTTTCACCAAAACTTGATGATACTTGGTGGTAATGATCAGTTCACTAATCCCACTTGGCTGCCCAGCTTTCTCTCTTCTAGGTTCAAGCGTTCGTTTCCAGTAACACTTTGAATTTTTAGGTTTCACTCTGTTTTCTGCTATATAGATAGATGTGTTTGAAACTCTGAATCAAACACGGTTTGTGCTAGCTCCTTGAAACTTGACAAAATGAAGTAGTTCTAAGTTCTATCTCTATGGTTTGTTTCCTCTTGAAGTACCCCATGCAGAGACTGGCGAAAAACACTTTCGTTTGAAAGGGGTTGCCAAGCGTCCAAAAAACTACTAGTTTGCTGAAATCTCAGCAAACATTTTTTCACCAAAACTTGATGATACTTGGTGGTAATGATCAGTTCACTAATCCCACTTGGCTGCCCAACTTTCACTCTTCTAGGTTCAAGCGTTCGTTTCCAGTAACATTTTGAATTTTTAGGTTTCACTCTGTTTTCTGCTATATAGATAGATGTGTTTGGAATTATAAATCAAACACGGTTTGTGCTAGCTCCTTGAAACTTGACCAAATGAAGTAGTTCTAAGTTCTATCTCTATGGTTTGTTTCCTCTTGAAGTACCCCATGCAGAGACTGGCGAAAAACACTTTCGTTTGAAAGGGGTTGCCAAGCGTCCAAAAAACTACTAGTTTGCTGAAATCTCAGCAAACATTTTTTCACCAAAACTTGATGATACTTGGTGGTAATGATCAGTTCACTAATCCCACTTGGCTGCCCAACTTTCACTCTTCTAGGTTCAAGCGTTCGTTTCCAGTAACATTTTGAATTTTTAGGTTTCACTCTGTTTTCTGCTACATAGATAGCTGTGTTTGGAATTCTAAATCAAACACTGTTTGTGCTAGCTCCTTGAAACTTGACCAAATGAAGTAGTTCTAAGTTCTATCTCTATGGTTTGTTTCCTCTTGAAGTACCCCATGCAGAGACTGGCGAAAAACACTTTCGTTTGAAAGGGGTTGCCAAGCGTCCAAAAAACTACTAGTTTGCTGAAATCTCAGCAAACATTTTTTCACCAAAACTTGATGATACTTGGTGGTAATGATCAGTTCACTAATCCCACTTGGCTGCCCAACTTTCACTCTTCTAGGTTCAAGCGTTCGTTTCCAGTAACATTTTGAATTTTTAGGTTTCACTCTGTTTTCTGCTATATAGATAGATGTGTTTGGAATTCTAAATCAAACACGGTTTGTGCTAGCTCCTTGAAACTTGACCAAATGAAGTAGTTCTAAGTTCTATCTCTATGGTTTGTTTCCTCTTGAAGTACCCCATGCAGAGACTGGCGAAAAACACTTTCGTTTGAAAGGGGTTGCCAAGCATCCAAAAAACTACTAGTTTGCTGAAATCTCAGCAAACATTTTTTCACCAAAACTTGATGATACTTGGTGGTAATGATCAGTTCACTAATCCCACTTGGTTGCCCAACTTTCACTCTTCTAGGTTCAAGCGTTCGTTTCCAGTAACATTTTGAATTTTTAGGTTTCACTCTGTTTTCTGCTATATAGATAGATGTGTTTGGAATTCTAAATCAAACACGGTTTGTGCTAGCTCCTTGAAACTTGACCAAATGAAGTAGTTCTAAGTTCTATCTCTATGGTTTGTTTCCTCTTGAAGTACCCCATGCAGAGACTGGCGAAAAACACTTTCGTTTGAAAGGGGTTGCCAAGCGTCCAAAAAACTACCAGTTTGCTGAAATCTCAGCAAATATTTTTTCACCAAAACTTGATGATACTTGGTGGTAATGATCAGTTCACTAATCCCACTTGGCTGCCCAGCTTTCTCTCTTCTAGGTTCAAGAGTTCGTTTCCAGTAACACTTTGAATTTTTAGGTTTCACTCTGTTTTCTGCTATATAGATAGATGTGTTTGAAACTCTGAATCAAACACGGTTTGTGCTAGCTCCTTGAAACTTGACAAAATGAAGTAGTTCTAAGTTCTATCTCTATGGTTTGTTTCCTCTTGAAGTACCCCATGCAGAGACTGGCGAAAAACACTTTCGTTTGAAAGGGGTTGCCAAGCTTCCAAAAAACTACTAGTTTGCTGAAATCTCAGCAAACATTTTTTTCACCAAAACTTGATGATACTTTTTGGTAATGATCAGTTCACTAATCCCACTTGGCTGCCCAACTTTCACTCTTCTAGGTTCAAGCGTTCGTTTCCAGTAACACTTTGAATTTTTAGGTTTCACTCTGTTTTCTGCTATATAGATAGATGTGTTCGAAACTCTGAATCAAACACGGTTTGTGCTAGCTGCGTGAAACTTGACAAAATGAAGTAGTTCTAAGTTCTATCTCTATGGTTTGTTTCCTCTTGAAGTACCCCATGCAGAGACTGGCGAAAAACACTTTCGTTTGAAAGGGGTTGCCAAGCGTCCAAAAAACTACTAGTTTGCTGAAATCTCAGCAAACATTTTTTCACCAAAACTTGATGATACTTGGTGGTAATGATCAGTTCACTAATCCCACTTGGCTGCCCAACTTTCACTCTTCTAGGTTCAAGCGTTCGTTTCCAGTAACATTTTGAATTTTTAGGTTTCACTCTGTTTTCTGCTACATAGATAGCTGTGTTTGGAATTCTAAATCAAACACTGTTTGTGCTAGCTCCTTGAAACGTGACCAAATGAAGTAGTTCTAAGTTCTATCTCTATGGTTTGTTTCCTCTTGAAGTACCCCATGCAGAGACTGGCGAAAAACACTTTCGTTTGAAAGGGGTTGCCAAGCGTCCAAAAAACTACTAGTTTGCTGAAATCTCAGCAAACATTTTTTCACCAAAACTTGATGATACTTGGTGGTAATGATCAGTTCACTAATCCCACTTGGCTGCCCAACTTTCACTCTTCTAGGTTCAAGCGTTCGTTTCCAGTAACATTTTGAATTTTTAGGTTTCACTCTGTTTTCTGCTATATAGATAGATGTGTTTGGAATTCTAAATCAAACACGGTTTGTGCTAGCTCCTTGAAACTTGACCAAATGAAGTAGTTCTAAGTTCTATCTCTATGATTTGTTTCCTCTTGAAGTACCCCATGCAGAGACTGGCGAAAAACACTTTCGTTTGAAAGGGGTTGCCAAGCATCCAAAAAACTACTAGTTTGCTGAAATCTCAGCAAACATTTTTTCACCAAAACTTGATGATACTTGGTGGTAATGATCAGTTCACTAATCCCACTTGGCTGCCCAACTTTCACTCTTCTAGGTTCAAGCGTTCGTTTCCAGTAACATTTTGAATTTTTAGGTTTCACTCTGTTTTCTGCTATATAGATAGATGTGTTTGGAATTCTAAATCAAACACGGTTTGTGCTAGCTCCTTGAAACTTGACCAAATGAAGTAGTTCTAAGTTCTATCTCTATGGTTTGTTTCCTCTTGAAGTACCCCATGCAGAGACTGGCGAAAAACACTTTCGTTTGAAAGGGGTTGCCAAGCGTCCAAAAAACTACCAGTTTGCTGAAATCTCAGCAAATATTTTTTCACCAAAACTTGATGATACTTGGTGGTAATGATCAGTTCACTAATCCCACTTGGCTGCCCAGCTTTCTCTCTTCTAGGTTCAAGCGTTCGTTTCCAGTAACACTTTGAATTTTTAGGTTTCACTCTGTTTTCTGCTATATAGATAGATGTGTTTGAAACTCTGAATCAAACACGGTTTGTGCTAGCTCCTTGAAACTTGACAAAATGAAGTAGTTCTAAGTTCTATCTCTATGGTTTGTTTCCTCTTGAAGTACCCCATGCAGAGACTGGCGAAAAACACTTTCGTTTGAAAGGGGTTGCCAAGCTTCCAAAAAACTACTAGTTTGCTGAAATCTCAGCAAACATTTTTTCACCAAAACTTGATGATACTTTTTGGTAATGATCAGTTCACTAATCCCACTTGGCTGCCCAACTTTCACTCTTCTAGGTTCAAGCGTTCGTTTCCAGTAACACTTTGAATTTTTAGGTTTCACTCTGTTTTCTGCTATATAGATAGATGTGTTCGAAACTCTGAATCAAACACGGTTTGTGCTAGCTGCGTGAAACTTGACAAAATGAAGTAGTTCTAAGTTCTATCTCTATGGTTTGTTTCCTCTTGAAGTACCCCATGCAGAGACTGGCGAAAAACACTTTCGTTTGAAAGGGGTTGCCAAGCGTCCAAAAAACTACTAGTTTGCTGAAATCTCAGCAAACATTTTTTCACCAAAACTTGATGATACTTGGTGGTAATGATCAGTTCACTAATCCCACTTGGCTGCCCAACTTTCACTCTTCTAGGTTCAAGCGTTCGTTTCCAGTAACATTTTGAATTTTTAGGTTTCACTCTGTTTTCTGCTATATAGATAGATGTGTTTGGAATTCTAAATCAAACACGGTTTGTGCTAGCTCCTTGAAACTTGACCAAATGAAGTAGTTCTAAGTTCTATCTCTATGGTTTGTTTCCTCTTGAAGTACCCCATGCAGAGACTGGCAAAAAACAATTTCGTTTGAAAGGGGTTGCCAAGCTTCCAAAAAACTACTAGTTTGCTGAAATCTCAGCAAACATTTTTTCACCAAATCTTGATGATACTTGGTGGTAATGATCAGTTCACTAATCTCACTTGGCTGCCCAACTTTCACTCTTCTAGGTTCAAGCGTTCGTTTCCAGTAACACTTTGAATTTTTAGGTTTCACTCTGTTTTCTGCTATATAGATAGATGTGTTTGAAACTCTGAATCAAACACGGTTTGTGCTAGCTCCTTGAAACTTGACAAAATGAAGTAGTTCTAAGTTCTATCTCTATGGTTTGTTTCCTCTTGAAGTACCCCATGCAGAGACTGGCGAAAAACACTTTCGTTTGAAAGGGGTTGCCAAGCTTCCAAAAAACTACTAGTTTGCTGAAATCTCAGCAAACATTTTTTCACGAAAACTTGATGATACTTTTTGGTAATGATCAGTTCACTAATCCCACTTGGCTGCCCAACTTTCACTCTTCTAGGTTCAAGCGTTCGTTTCCAGTAACACTTTGAATTTTTAGGTTTCACTCTGTTTTCTGCTATATAGATAGATGTGTTAGAAACTCTGAATCAAACACGGTTTGTGCTAGCTGCGTGAAACTTGACAAAATGAAGTAGTTCTAAGTTCTATCTCTATGGTTTGTTTCCTCTTGAAGTACCCCATGCAGAGACTGGCGAAAAACACTTTCGTTTGAAAGGGGTTGCCAAGCGTCCAAAAAACTACTAGTTTGCTGAAATCTCAGCAAACATTTTTTAACCAAAACTTGATGGTACTTGGTGGTAATGATCAGTTCACTAATCCCACTTGGCTGCCCAACTTTCACTCTTCTAGGTTCAAGCGTTCGTTTCCAGTAACATTTTGAATTTTTAGGTTTCACTCTGTTTTCTGCTATATAGATAGATGTGTTTGGAATTATAAATCAAACACGGTTTGTGCTAGCTCCTTGAAACTTGACCAAATGAAGTAGTTCTAAGTTCTATCTCTATGGTTTGTTTCCTCTTGAAGTACCCCATGCAGAGACTGGCGAAAAACACTTTCGTTTGAAAGGGGTTGCCAAGCGTCCAAAAAACTACTAGTTTGCTGAAATCTCAGCAAACATTTTTTCACCAAAACTTGATGATACTTGGTGGTAATGATCAGTTCACTAATCCCACTTGGCTGCCCAACTTTCACTCTTCTAGGTTCAAGCGTTCGTTTCCAGTAACATTTTGAATTTTTAGGTTTCACTCTGTTTTCTGCTATATAGATAGATGTGTTTGGAATTCTAAATCAAACACGGTTTGTGCTAGCTCCTTGAAACTTGACCAAATGAAGTAGTTCTAAGTTCTATCTCTATGGTTTGTTTCCTCTTGAAGTACCCCATGCAGAGACTGGCGAAAAACACTTTCGTTTGAAAGGGGTTGCCAAGCTTCCAAAAAACTACTAGTTTGCTGAAATCTCAGCAAACATTTTTTCACCAAAACTTGATGATACTTGGTGGTAATTGATCAGTTCACTAATCCCACTTGACTGCCCAACTTTCATTCTTCTAGGTTCAAGCGTTCGTTTCCAGTAACACTTTGAATTTTTAGGTTTCACTCTGTTTTCTGCTATATAGATAGATGTGTTTGAAACTCTGAGTCAAACACGGTTTGTGCTAGCTGCGTGAAACTTGACAAAATGAAATAGTTCTAAGTTCTATCTCTATGGTTTGTTTCCTCTTGAAGTACCCCATGCAGAGACTGGCGAAAAACACTTTCGTTTGAAAGGGGTTGCCAAGCTTCCAAAAAACTACTAGTTTGCTGAAATCTCAGCAAACATTTTTTCACCAAATCTTGATGATACTTGGTGGTAATGATCAGTTCACTAATCTCACTTGGCTGCCCAACTTTCACTCTTCTAGGTTCAAGCGTTCGTTTCCAGTAACACTTTGAATTTTTAGGTTTCACTCTGTTTTCTGCTATATAGATAGATGTGTTTTGAAACTCTGAATCAAACACGGTTTGTGCTAGCTCCTTGAAACTTGACCAAATGAAGTAGTTCTAAGTCTATCTCTATGGTTGGTTTCCTCTTGAAGTACCCCATGCAGAGACTGGCGAAAAAAACACTTCGTTTGAAAGGTGTTGCCAAGCGTCCAAAAAACTACTAGTTTGGCTGAAATCTCAGCAAACATTTTTTCACCAAAACTTGATGAATACTTGGTGGTAATGATCAGTTCACTAATCCCACTTGGCTGCCCAACTTTCACTCTTCTAGGTTCAAGCGTCGTTTCCAGTAACACTTTGAATTTTTAGGTTCACTCTGTTTTCTGCTACATAGATAGCTGTGTTTGGAATTCTAAATCAAACACTGTTTGTGCTAGCTCCTTGAAACTTGACCAAATGAAGTAGTTCTAAGTTCTATCTCTATGTTTGTTTCCTCTTGAAGTACCCCATGCAGAGACTGGCGAAAAACACTTTCGTTGAAAGGGGTTGCCAAGCGTCCAAAATACTACTAGTTTGCTGAAATCTCAGCAAACATTTTTTCACCAAAACTTGATGATACTTGGTGGTAATGATCAGTTCACTAATCCCACTTGGCTGCCCAACTTTCACTCTTCTAGGTTCAAGCGTTCCGTTTCCAGTAACATTTTTGAATTTTAGGTTTCACTCTGTTTTCTGCTATATAGATAGATGTGTTTGGAATTCTAAATCAAACACGGTTTGTGCTAGCTCCTTGAAACTTGACCAAATGAAGTAGTTCTAAGTTCTATCTCTATGGTTTGTTTCCTCTTGAAGTACCCCATGCAGAGACTGGCGAAAACACTTTCGTTTGAAAGGGGTTGCCAAGCATCCAAAAAACTACTAGTTTGCTGAAATCTCAGCAAACATTTTTTCACCAAAACTTGATGATACTTGGTGGTAATGACAGTTCACTAATCCCACTTGGCTGCCCAACTTCACTCTTCTAGGTTCAAGCGTTCGTTTCCAGTAACACTTTGAAATTTAGGTTTCACTCTGTTTTCTGCTATATAGATAGATGTGTTTGGAATTCTAAATCAAACACGTTTGTGCTAGCTCCTTGAAACTTGACCAAATGAAGTAGTTCTAATTCTATCTCTATGGTTTGTTTCCTCTTGAAATACCCCATGCAGAGACTGGCGAAAAACACTTTTGTTTGAAAGGGGTTGCCAAGCGTCCAAAAACTACAGTTTGCTGAAATCTCAGCAAACATTTTTTCACCAAAACTTGATGATACTTGGTGTAATGATCAGTTCACTAATCCCACTTGGCTGCCCAGCTTTCTCTCTTCTAGGTTCAAGCGTTCGTTTCCAGTAACACTTTGAATTTTTAGGTTTCACTCTGTTTTCTGCTATATAGATAGATGTGTTTGAAACTCTGAATCAAACACGGTTGTGCTAGCTCCTTGAAACTTGACAAAATGAAGTAGTTCTAAGTTCTATCTCTATGGTTTGTTTCCTCTTTGAAGTACCCCATGCAGAGACTGGCGAAAACACTTTCGTTTGAAAGGGGTTGCCAAGCGTCCAAAAACTACTAGTTTGCTGAAATCTCAGCAAACATTTTTTCACCAAAACTTGATGATACTTGGTGGTAATGATCAGTTCACTAATCCCACTTGGCTGCCCAACTTTCACTCTTCTAGGTTCAAGCGTTCGTTTCCAGTAACATTTTGTATTTTTAGGTTTCACTCTGTTTTCTGCTATATAGATAGATGTGTTTGGAATTCTAAATCAAACACGGTTTGTGCTAGCTCCTTGAAACTTGACCAAATGAAGTAGTTCTAAGTTCTATCTCTATGGTTTGTTTCCTCTTGAAGTACCCCATGCAGAGACTGGCGAAAAAACACTTTCGTTTGAAAGGGGTTGCCAAGCGTCCAAAAAACTACTAGTTTGCTGAAATCTCAGCAAACATTTTTTCACCAAAACTTGATGATACTTGGTGGTAATGATCAGTTCACTAATCCCACTTGGCTGCCCAACTTTCACTCTTCTAGGTTCAAGCGTTCGTTTCCAGTAACACTTTGAATTTTTAGGTTTCACTCTGTTTTCTGCTATATAGATAGATGTGTTCGAAACTCTGAATCAAACACAGTTTGTGCTAGCTGCGTGAACTTGACAAAATGAAGTAGTTCTAAGTTCTATCTCTATGGTTTGTTTCCTCTTGAAGTACCCCATGCAGAGACTGGCGAAAAACACTTTCGTTTCAAAGGGGTTGCCAAGCTTCCAAAAAACTACTAGTTTGCTGAAATCTCAGCAAACATTTTTTCACCAAAACTTGATGATACTTGGTGGTAATGATCAGTTCACTAATCCCACTTGGCTGCCCAACTTTCACTCTTCTAGGTTCAAGCGTTCGTTTCCAGTAACACTTTGAATTTTTAGGTTTCACTCTGTTTTCTGCTATATAGATAGATGTGTTTGGAATTCTAAATCAAACACGGTTTGTGCTAGCTCCTTGAAACTTGACCAAATGAAGTAGTTCTAAGTTCTATCTCTATGGTTTGTTTCCTCTTGAAGTACCCCATGCAGAGACTGGCGAAAAACACTTTCGTTTGAAAGGGGTTGCCAAGCTTCCAAAAAACTACTAGTTTGCTGAAATCTCAGCAAACATTTTTTTCACCAAACTTGATGATACTTGGTGGTAATGATCAGTTCACTAATCCCACTTGACTGCCCAACTTTCACTCTTCTAGGTTCAAGCGTTCGTTTCCAGTAACACTTTGAATTTTTAGGTTCACTCTGTTTTCTGCTATATAGATAGATGTGTTTGAAACTCTGAGTCAAACACGGTTTGTGCTAGCTGCGTGAAACTTGACAAAATGAAAATAGTTCTAAGTTCTATCTCTATGGTTTGTTTCCTCTTGAAGTACCCCATGCAGAGACTGGCGAAAAACACTTTCGTTTGAAAGGGGTTGCCAAGCGTCCAAAAAACTACTAGTTTGCTGAAATTTCAGCAAACATTTTTTCACCAAAACTTGATGATACTTGGTGGTAATGATCAGTTCACTAATCCCACTTGGCTGCCCAACTTTCACTCTTCTTGGTTCAAGCGTTCGTTTCCAGTAACACTTTGAATTTTTAGGTTTCACTCTGTTTTCTGCTACATAGATAGCTGTGTTTGGAATTCTAAATCAAACACTGTTTGTGCTAGCTCCTTGAAACTTGACCAAATGAAGTAGTTCTAAGTTCTATCTCTATGGTTTGTTTCCTCTTGAAGTACCCCATGCAGAGCCTGGCGAAAAACACTTTCGTTTGAAAGGGGTTGCCAAGCTTCCAAAAAACTACTAGTTTGCTGAAATCTCAGCAAACATTTTTTTCACCAAAACTTGATGATACTTGGTGGTAATGATCAGTTCACTAATCCCACTTGGCTGCCCAACTTTCTCTCTTCTAGGTTCAAGCGTTCGTTTCCAGTAACACTTTGAATTTTTAGGTTTTCACTCTGTTTTCTGCTATATAGATAGATGTGTTCGAAACTCTGAATCAAACACGGTTTCTGCTAGCTCCTTGAAACTTGACCAAATGAAGTAGTTCTAAGTTCTATTCTCTATGGTTTGTTTCCTCTTGAAGTACCCCATGCAGAGACTGGCGAAAAACACTTTCGTTTGAAAGGGGTTGCCAAGCGTCAAAAAACTACTAGTTTGCTGAAATCTCAGCAAACATTTTTTCACCAAAACTTGATGATACTTGGTGGTAATGATCAGTTCACTAATCCCACTTGGCTGCCCAACTTTCACTCTTCTAGGTTCAAGCGTTCGTTTCCAGTAACACTTTGAATTTTTAGGTTTCACTCTGTTTTCTGCTATATAGATAGATGTGTTCGAAACTCTAAATCAAACACGGTTTGTGCTAGCTCCTTGAAACTTGACCAAATGAAGTAGTTCTAAGTTCTATCTCTATGGTTTGTTTCCTCTTGAAGTACCCCATGCAGAGACTGGCGAAAACACTTTCGTTGAAAGGGTTGCCAAGCGTCCAAAAAACTACTAGTTTGCTGAAATCTCAGCAAACATTTTTCACCAAACTTGATGATACTTGGTGGTAATGATCAGTTCACTAATCCCACTTGGCTGCCCAACTTTCACTCTTCTAGGTTCAAGCGTTCGTTTCCAGTAACACTTTGAATTTTTAGGTTTCACTCTGTTTTCTGCTATATAGATAGATGTGTTCGAAACTCTGAATCAAACACGGTTTGTGCTAGCTGCGTGAAACTTGACAAAATGAAGTAGTTCTAAGTTCTATCTCTATGGTTTGTTTCCTCTTGAAGTACCCCACGCAGAGACTGGCGAAAAACACTTTCGTTTAAAAAAGGGGTTGCCAAGCTTCCAAAAAACTACTAGTTTGCTGAAATCTCAGCAAACATTTTTTCACCAAAACTTGATGATACTTGGTGGTAATGATCAGTTCACTAATCCCACTTGGCTGCCCAACTTTCACTCTTCTAGGTTCAAGCGTTCGTTTCCAGTAACATTTTGAATTTTTAGGTTTCACTCTGTTTTCTGCTATATAGATAGATGTGTTTGGAATTCTAAATCAAACACGGTTTGTGCTAGCTCCTTGAAACTTGACCAAATGAAGTAGTTCTAAGTTCTATCTCTATGGTTTGTTTCCTCTTGAAGTACCCCATGCAGAGACTGGCGAAAAACACTTTCGTTTGAAAGGGGTTGCCAAGCTTCCAAAAAACTACTAGTTTGCTGAAATCTCAGCAAACATTTTTTCACCAAAACTTGATGATACTTGGTGGTAATGATCAGTTCACTAATCCCACTTGGCTGCCCAACTTTCACTCTTCTAGGTTCAAGAGTTCGTTTCCAGTAACACTTTGAATTTTTAGGTTTCACTCTGTTTTCTGCTATATAGATAGATGTGTTCGAAACTCTGAATCAAACACGGTTTGTGCTAGCTGCGTGAAACTTGACAAAATGAAGTAGTTCTAAGTTCTATCTCTATGGCTTGTTTCCTCTTGAAGTACCCCATGCAGAGACTGGCGAAAAACACTTTCGTTTCAAAGGGGTTGCCAAGCTTCCAAAAAACTACTAGTTTGCTGAAATCTCAGCAAACATTTTTTCACCAAAACTTGATGATACTTGGTGGTAATGATCAGTTCACTAATCCCACTTGGCTGCCCAACTTTCACTCTTCTAGGTTCAAGCGTTCGTTTCCAGTAACACTTTGAATTTTTAGGTTTCACTCTGTTTTCTGCTATATAGATAGATGTGTTTGGAATTCTAAATCAAACACGGTTTGTGCTAGCTCCTTGAAACTTGACCAAATGAAGTAGTTCTAAGTTCTATCTCTATGGTTTGTTTCCTCTTGAAGTACCCCATGCAGAGACTGGCGAAAAACACTTTCGTTTGAAAGGGGTTGCCAAGCTTCCAAAAAACTACTAGTTTGCTGAAATCTCAGCAAACATTTTTTCACCAAAACTTGATGATACTTGGTGGTAATGATCAGTTCACTAATCCCACTTGACTGCCCAACTTTCACTCTTCTAGGTTCAAGCGTTCGTTTCCAGTAACACTTTGAATTTTTAGGTTTCACTCTGTTTTCTGCTATATAGATAGATGTGTTTGAAACTCTGAGTCAAACACGGTTTGTGCTAGCTGCGTGAAACTTGACAAAATGAAATAGTTCTAAGTTCTATCTCTATGGTTTGTTTCCTCTTGAAGTACCCCATGCAGAGACTGGCGAAAAACACTTTCGTTTGAAAGGGGTTGCCAAGCTTCCAAAAAACTACTAGTTTGCTGAAATCTCAGCAAACATTTTTTCACCAAATCTTGATGATACTTGGTGGTAATGATCAGTTCACTAATCTCACTTGGCTGCCCAACTTTCACTCTTCTAGGTTCAAGCGTTCGTTTCCAGTAACACTTTGAATTTTTAGGTTTCACTCTGTTTTCTGCTATATAGATAGATGTGTTTGAAACTCTGAATCAAACACGGTTTGTGCTAGCTCCTTGAAACTTGACCAAATGAAGTAGTTCTAAGTTCTATCTCTATGGTTTGTTTCCTCTTGAAGTACCCCATGCAGAGACTGGCGAAAAACACTTTCGTTTGAAAGGGGTTGCCAAGCGTCCAAAAAACTACTAGTTTGCTGAAATCTCAGCAAACATTTTTTCACCAAAACTTGATGATACTTGGTGGTAATGATCAGTTCACTAATCCCACTTGGCTGCCCAACTTTCACTCTTCTTGGTGCAAGCGTTCGTTTCCAGTAACACTTTGAATTTTTAGGTTTCACTCTGTTTTCTGCTACATAGATAGCTGTGTTTGGAATTCTAAATCAAACACTGTTTGTGCTAGCTCCTTGAAACTTGACCAAATGAAGTAGTTCTAAGTTCTATCTCTATGGTTTGTTTCCTCTTGAAGTACCCCATGCAGAGACTGGCGAAAAACACTTTCGTTTGAAAGGGGTTGCCAAGCGTCCAAAAAACTACTAGTTTGCTGAAATCTCAGCAAACATTTTTTCACCAAAACTTGATGATACTTGGTGGTAATGATCAGTTCACTAATCCCACTTGGCTGCCCAACTTTCACTCTTCTAGGTTCAAGCGTTCGTTTCCAGTAACACTTTGAATTTTTAGGTTTCACTCTGTTTTCTGCTATATAGATAGATGTGTTCGAAACTCTGAATCAAACACGGTTTGTGCTAGCTGCGTGAAACTTGACAAAATGAAGTAGTTCTAAGTTCTATCTCTATGGTTTGTTTCCTCTTGAAGTACCCCATGCAGAGACTGGCGAAAAACACTTTCGTTTCAAAGGGGTTGCCAAGCTTCCAAAAAACTACTAGTTTGCTGAAATCTCAGCAAACATTTTTTCACCAAAACTTGATGATACTTGGTGGTAATGATCAGTTCACTAATCCCACTTGGCTGCCCAACTTTCACTCTTCTAGGTTCAAGCGTTCGTTTCCAGTAACACTTTGAATTTTTAGGTTTCACTCTGTTTTCTGCTATATAGATAGATGTGTTTGGAATTCTAAATCAAACACGGTTTGTGCTAGCTCCTTGAAACTTGACCAAATGAAGTAGTTCTAAGTTCTATCTCTATGGTTTGTTTCCTCTTGAAGTACCCCATGCAGAGACTGGCGAAAAACACTTTCGTTTGAAAGGGGTTGCCAAGCGTCCAAAAAACTACTAGTTTGCTGAAATCTCAGCAAACATTTTTTCACCAAAACTTGATGATACTTGGTGGTAATGATCAGTTCACTAATCCCACTTGGCTGCCCAACTTTCACTCTTCTAGGTTCAAGCGTTCGTTTCCAGTAACATTTTGAATTTTTAGGTTTCACTCTGTTTTCTGCTATATAGATAGATGTGTTTGGAATTCTAAATCAAACACGGTTTGTGCTAGCTCCTTGAAACTTGACCAAATGAAGTAGTTCTAAGTTCTATCTCTATGGTTTGTTTCCTCTTGAAGTACCCCATCCAGAGACTGGCGAAAAACACTTTCGTTTGAAAGGGGTTGCCAAGCGTCCAAAAAACTACCAGTTTGCTGAAATCTCAGCAAACATTTTTTCACCAAAACTTGATGATACTTGGTGGTAATGATCAGTTCACTAATCCCACTTGGCTGCCCAGCTTTCTCTCTTCTAGGTTCAAGCGTTCGTTTCCAGTAACACTTTGAATTTTTAGGTTTCACTCTGTTTTCTGCTATATAGAGAGATGTGTTTGAAACTCTGAATCAAACACGGTTTGTGCTAGCTCCTTGAAACTTGACAAAATGAAGTAGTTCTAAGTTCTATCTCTATGGTTTGTTTCCTCTTGAAGTACCCCATGCAGAGACTGGCGAAAAACACTTTCGTTTGAAAGGGGTTGCCAAGCGTCCAAAAAACTACTAGTTTGCTGAAATCTCAGCAAACATTTTTTCACCAAAACTTGATGATACTTGGTGGTAATGATCAGTTCACTAATCCCACTTGGCTGCCCAACTTTCACTCTTCTAGGTTCAAGTGTTCGTTTCCAGTAACATTTTGAATTTTTAGGTTTCACTCTGTTTTCTGCTATATAGATAGATGTGTTTGGAATTCTAAATCAAACACGGTTTGTGCTAGCTCCTTGAAACTTGACCAAATGAAGTAGTTCTAAGTTCTATCTCTATGGTTTGTTTCCTCTTGAAGTACCCCATGCAGAGACTGGCGAAAAACACTTTCGTTTGAAAGGGGTTGCCAAGCGTCCAAAAAACTACTAGTTTGCTGAAATCTCAGCAAACATTTTTTCACCAAAACTTGATGATACTTGGTGGTAATGATCAGTTCACTAATCCCACTTGGCTGCCCAACTTTCACTCTTCTAGGTTCAAGCGTTCGTTTCCAGTAACACTTTGAATTTTTAGGTTTCACTCTGTTTTCTGCTATATAGATAGATGTGTTTGGAATTCTAAATCAAACACGGTTTGTGCTAGCTCCTTGAAACTTGACCAAATGAAGTAGTTCTAAGTTCTATCTCTATGGTTTGTTTCCTCTTGAAGTACCCCATGCAGAGACTGGCGAAAAACACTTTTGTTTGAAAGGGGTTGCCAAGCGTCCAAAAAACTACCAGTTTGCTGAAATCTCAGCAAACATTTTTTCACCAAAACTTGATGATACTTGGTGGTAATGATCAGTTCACTAATCCCACTTGGCTGCCCAGCTTTCTCTCTTCTAGGTTCAAGCGTTCGTTTCCAGTAACACTTTGAATTTTTAGGTTTCACTCTGTTTTCTGCTATATAGATAGATGTGTTTGAAACTCTGAATCAAACACGGTTTGTGCTAGCTCCTTGAAACTTGACAAAATGAAGTAGTTCTAAGTTCTATCTCTATGGTTTGTTTCCTCTTGAAGTACCCCATGCAGAGACTGGCGAAAAACACTTTCGTTTGAAAGGGGTTGCCAAGCGTCCAAAAAACTACTAGTTTGCTGAAATCTCAGCAAACATTTTTTCACCAAAACTTGATGATACTTGGTGGTAATGATCAGTTCACTAATCCCACTTGGCTGCCCAACTTTCACTCTTCTAGGTTCAAGCGTTCGTTTCCAGTAACATTTTGTATTTTTAGGTTTCACTCTGTTTTCTGCTATATAGATAGATGTGTTTGTAATTCTAAATCAAACACGGTTTGTGCTAGCTCCTTGAAACTTGACCAAATGAAGTAGTTCTAAGTTCTATCTCTATGGTTTGTTTCCTCTTGAAGTACCCCATGCAGAGACTGGCGAAAAACACTTTCGTTTGAAAGGGGTTGCCAAGCGTCCAAAAAACTACTAGTTTGCTGAAATCTCAGCAAACATTTTTTCACCAAAACTTGATGATACTTGGTGGTAATGATCAGTTCACTAATCCCACTTGGCTGCCCAACTTTCACTCTTCTAGGTTCAAGCGTTCGTTTCCAGTAACACTTTGAATTTTTAGGTTTCACTCTGTTTTCTGCTATATAGATAGATGTGTTCGAAACTCTGAATCAAATACAGTTTGTGCTAGCTGCGTGAAACTTGACAAAATGAAGTAGTTCTAAGTTCTATCTCTATGGTTTGTTTCCTCTTGAAGTACCCCATGCAGAGACTGGCGAAAAACACTTTCGTTTCAAAGGGGTTGCCAAGCTTCCAAAAAACTACTAGTTTGCTGAAATCTCAGCAAACATTTTTCACCAAAACTTGATGATACTTGGTGGTAATGATCAGTTCACTAATCCCACTTGGCTGCCCAACTTTCACTCTTCTAGGTTCAAGCGTTCGTTTCCAGTAACACTTTGAATTTTTAGGTTTCACTCTGTTTTCTGCTATATAGATAGATGTGTTTGGAATTCTAAATCAAACACGGTTTGTGCTAGCTCCTTGAAACTTGACCAAATGAAGTAGTTCTAAGTTCTATCTCTATGGTTTGTTTCCTCTTGAAGTACCCCATGCAGAGACTGGCGAAAAACACTTTCGTTTGAAAGGGGTTGCCAAGCTTCCAAAAACTACTAGTTTGCTGAAATCTCAGCAAACATTTTTTCACCAAAACTTGATGATACTTGGTGGTAATGATCAGTTCACTAATCCCACTTGACTGCCCAACTTTCACTCTTCTAGGTTCAAGCGTTCGTTTCCAGTAACACTTTGAATTTTTAGGTTTCACTCTGTTTTCTGCTATATAGATAGATGTGTTTGAAACTCTGAGTCAAACACGGTTTGTGCTAGCTGCGTGAAACTTGACAAAATGAAATAGTTCTAAGTTCTATCTCTATGGTTTGTTTCCTCTTGAAGTACCCCATGCAGAGACTGGCGAAAAACACTTTCGTTTGAAAGGGGTTGCCAAGCGTCCAAAAACTACTAGTTTGCTGAAATTTCAGCAAACATTTTTTCACCAAAACTTGATGATACTTGGTGGTAATGATCAGTTCACTAATCCCACTTGGCTGCCCAACTTTCACTCTTCTTGGTTCAAGCGTTCGTTTCCAGTAACACTTTGAATTTTTAGGTTTCACTCTGTTTTCTGCTACATAGATAGCTGTGTTTGGAATTCTAAATCAAACACTGTTTGTGCTAGCTCCTTGAAACTTGACCAAATGAAGTAGTTCTAAGTTCTATCTCTATGGTTTGTTTCCTCTTGAAGTACCCCATGCAGAGCCTGGCGAAAAACACTTTCGTTTGAAAGGGGTTGCCAAGCTTCCAAAAAACTACTAGTTTGCTGAAATCTCAGCAAACATTTTTCACCAAAACTTGATGATACTTGGTGGTAATGATCAGTTCACTAATCCCACTTGGCTGCCCAACTTTCTCTCTTCTAGGTTCAAGCGTTCGTTTCCAGTAACACTTTGAATTTTTAGGTTTCACTCTGTTTTCTGCTATATAGATAGATGTGTTTGAAACTCTGAATCAAACACGGTTTGTGCTAGCTCCTTGAAACTTGACCAAATGAAGTAGTTCTAAGTTCTATCTCTATGGTTTGTTTCCTCTTGAAGTACCCCATGCAGAGACTGGCGAAAAACACTTTCGTTTGAAAGGGGTTGCCAAGCGTCCAAAAAACTACTAGTTTGCTGAAATCTCAGCAAACATTTTTTCACCAAAACTTGATGATACTTGGTGGTAATGATCAGTTCACTAATCCCACTTGGCTGCCCAACTTTCACTCTTCTAGGTTCAAGCGTTCGTTTCCAGTAACACTTTGAATTTTTAGGTTTCACTCTGTTTTCTGCTATATAGATAGATGTGTTCGAAACTCTAAATCAAACACGGTTTGTGCTAGCTCCTTGAAACTTGACCAAATGAAGTAGTTCTAAGTTCTATCTCTATGGTTTGTTTCCTCTTGAAGTACCCCATGCAGAGACTGGCGAAAAACACTTTCGTTTGAAAGGGGTTGCCAAGCGTCCAAAAAACTACTAGTTTGCTGAAATCTCAGCAAACATTTTTTCACCAAAACTTGATGATACTTGGTGGTAATGATCAGTTCACTAATCCCACTTGGCTGCCCAACTTTCACTCTTCTAGGTTCAAGCGTTCGTTTCCAGTAACACTTTGAATTTTTAGGTTTCACTCTGTTTTCTGCTATATAGATAGATGTGTTCGAAACTCTGAATCAAACACGGTTTGTGCTAGCTGCGTGAAACTTGACAAAATGAAGTAGTTCTAAGTTCTATCTCTATGGTTTGTTTCCTCTTGAAGTACCCCACGCAGAGACTGGCGAAAAACACTTTCGTTTAAAAAGGGGTTGCCAAGCTTCCAAAAAACTACTAGTTTGCTGAAATCTCAGCAAACATTTTTTCACCAAAACTTGATGATACTTGGTGGTAATGATCAGTTCACTAATCCCACTTGGCTGCCCAGCTTTCTCTCTTCTAGGTTCAAGCGTTCGTTTCCAGTAACACTTTGAATTTTTAGGTTTCACTCGGTTTTCTGCTACATAGATAGCTGTGTTTGGAATTCTAAATCAAACACTGTTTGTGCTAGCTCCTTGAAACTTGACCAAATAAAGTAGTTCTAAGTTCTATCTCTATGGTTTGTTTCCTCTTGAAGTACCCCATGCAGAGACTGGCGAAAAACACTTTCGTTTGAAAGGGGTTGCCAAGCTTCCAAAAAACTACTAGTTTGCTGAAATCTCAGCAAACATTTTTTCACCAAAACTTGATGATACTTGGTGGTAATGATCAGTTCACTAATCCCACTTGGCTGCCCAACTTTCACTCTTCTAGGTTCAAGCGTTCGTTTCCAGTAACATTTTGAATTTTTAGGTTTCACTCTGTTTTCTGCTATATAGATAGATGTGTTTGGAATTCTAAATCAAACACGGTTTGTGCTAGCTCCTTGAAAACTTGACCAAATGAAGTAGTTCTAAGTTCTATCTCTATGGTTTGTTTCCTCTTGAAGTACCCCATGCAGAGACTGGCGAAAAACACTTTCGTTTGAAAGGGGTTGCCAAGCTTCCAAAAAACTACTAGTTTGCTGAAATCTCAGCAAACATTTTTTCACCAAAACTTGATGATACTTGGTGGTAATGATCAGTTCACTAATCCCACTTGGCTGCCCAACTTTCACTCTTCTAGGTTCAAGAGTTCGTTTCCAGTAACACTTTGAATTTTTAGGTTTCACTCTGTTTTCTGCTATATAGATAGATGTGTTCGAAACTCTGAATCAAACACGGTTTGTGCTAGCTGCGTGAAACTTGACAAAATGAAGTAGTTCTAAGTTCTATCTCTATGGCTTGTTTCCTCTTGAAGTACCCCATGCAGAGACTGGCGAAAAACACTTTCGTTTCAAAGGGGTTGCCAAGCTTCCAAAAAACTACTAGTTTGCTGAAATCTCAGCAAACATTTTTTTCACCAAAACTTGATGATACTTGGTGGTAATGATCAGTTCACTAATCCCACTTGGCTGCCCAACTTTCCACTCTTCTAGGTTCAAGAGTTCGTTTCCAGTAACACTTTGAATTTTTAGGTTTCACTCTGTTTTCTGCTATATAGATAGATGTGTTCGAACTCTGAATCAAACACGGTTTGTGCTAGCTGCGTGGAAACTTGACAAAATGAAGTAGTTCTAAGTTCTATCTCTATGGCTTGTTTCCTCTTGAAGTACCCCATGCAGAGACTGGCGAAAACACTTTCGTTTCAAAGGGGTTGCCAAGCTTCCAAAAAACTACTAGTTTGCTGAAATCTCAGCAAACATTTTTTCACCAAAACTTGATGATACTTGGTGGTAATGATCAGTTCACTAATCCCACTTGGCTGCCCAACTTTCACTCTTCTAGGTTCAAGCGTTCGTTTCCAGTAACACTTTGAATTTTTAGGTTTCACTCTGTTTTCTGCTATATAGATAGATGTGTTTGGAATTCTAAATCAAACACGGTTTGTGCTAGCTCCTTGAAACTTGACCAAATGAAGTAGTTCTAAGTTCTATCTCTATGGTTTGTTTCCTCTTGAAGTACCCCATGCAGAGACTGGCGAAAAACACTTTCGTTTGAAAGGGGTTGCCAAGCTTCCAAAAAACTACTAGTTTGCTGAAATCTCAGCAAACATTTTTTCACCAAAACTTGATGATACTTGGTGGTAATGATCAGTTCACTAATCCCACTTGACTGCCCAACTTTCACTCTTCTAGGTTCAAGCGTTCGTTTCCAGTAACACTTTGAATTTTTAGGTTTCACTCTGTTTTCTGCTATATAGATAGATGTGTTTGAAACTCTGAGTCAAACACGGTTTGTGCTAGCTGCGTGAAACTTGACAAAATGAAATAGTTCTAAGTTCTATCTCTATGGTTTGTTTCCTCTTGAAGTACCCCATGCAGAGACTGGCGAAAAACACTTTCGTTTGAAAAGGGGTTGCCAAGCTTCCAAAAAACTACTAGTTTGCTGAAATCTCAGCAAACATTTTTTCACCAAATCTTGATGATACTTGGTGGTAATGATCAGTTCACTAATCTCACTTGGCTGCCCAACTTTCACTCTTCTAGGTTCAAGCGTTCGTTTCCAGTAACACTTTGAATTTTTAGGTTTCACTCTGTTTTCTGCTATATAGATAGATGTGTTTGAAACTCTGAATCAAACACGGTTTGTGCTAGCTCCTTGAAACTTGACCAAATGAAGTAGTTCTAAGTTCTATCTCTATGGTTTGTTTCCTCTTGAAGTACCCCATGCAGAGACTGGCGAAAAAACACTTTCGTTTGAAAGGGGTTGCCAAGCGTCCAAAAAACTACTAGTTTGCTGAAATCTCAGCAAACATTTTTTCACCAAAACTTGATGATACTTGGTGGTAATGATCAGTTCACTAATCCCACTTGGCTGCCCAACTTTCACTCTTCTTGGTTCAAGCGTTCGTTTCCAGTAACACTTTGAATTTTTAGGTTTCACTCTGTTTTTCTGTTACATAGATAGCTGTGTTTGGAATTCTAAATCAAACACTGTTTGTGCTAGCTCCTTGAAACTTGACCAAATGAAGTAGTTCTAAGTTCTATCTCTATGGTTTGTTTCCTCTTGAAGTACCCCATGCAGAGACTGGCGAAAAACACTTTCGTTTGAAAGGGGTTGCCAAGCGTCCAAAAAACTACTAGTTTGCTGAAATCTCAGCAAACATTTTTTCACCAAAACTTGATGATACTTGGTGGTAATGATCAGTTCACTAATCCCACTTGGCTGCCCAACTTTCACTCTTCTAGGTTCAAGCGTTCGTTTCCAGTAACACTTTGAATTTTTAGGTTTCACTCTGTTTTCTGCTATATAGATAGATGTGTTCGAAACTCTGAATCAAACACAGTTTGTGCTAGCTGCGTGAAACTTGACAAAATGAAGTAGTTCTAAGTTCTATCTCTATGGTTTGTTTCCTCTTGAAGTACCCCATGCAGAGACTGGCGAAAAACACTTTCGTTTCAAAGGGGTTGCCAAGCTTCCAAAAAACTACTAGTTTGCTGAAATCTCAGCAAACATTTTTTCACCAAAACTTGATGATACTTGGTGGTAATGATCAGTTCACTAATCCCACTTGGCTGCCCAACTTTCACTCTTCTAGGTTCAAGCGTTCGTTTCCAGTAACATTTTGAATTTTTAGGTTTCACTCTGTTTTCTGCTATATAGATAGATGTGTTTGGAATTCTAAATCAAACACGGTTTGTGCTAGCTCCTTGAAACTTGACCAAATGAAGTAGTTCTAAGTTCTATCTCTATGGTTTGTTTCCTCTTGAAGTACCCCATGCAGAGACTGGCGAAAAACACTTTCGTTTGAAAGGGGTTGCCAAGCATCCAAAAAACTACTAGTTTGCTGAAATTTCAGCAAACATTTTTTCACCAAAACTTGATGATACTTGGTGGTAATGATCAGTTCACTAATCCCACTTGGCTGCCCAACTTTCACTCTTCGAGGTTCAAGCGTTCGTTTCCAGTAACATTTTGAATTTTTAGGTTTCACTCTGTTTTCTGCTATATAGATAGATGTGTTTGGAATTCTAAATCAAACACGGTTTGTTCTAGCTCCTTGAAACTTGACCAAATGAAGTAGTTCTAAGTTCTATCTCTATGGTTTGTTTCCTCTTGAAGTACCCCATGCAGAGACTGGCGAAAAACACTTTCGTTTGAAAGGGGTTGCCAAGCGTCCAAAAACTACTAGTTTGCTGAAATCCCAGCAAACATTTTTTCACCAAAACTTGATGATACTTGGTGGTAATGATCATTTCACTAATCCCACTTGGCTGCCCAACTTTCACTCTTCTAGGTTCAAGCGTTCGTTTCCAGTAACATTTTGAATTTTTAGGTTTCACTCTGTTTTCTGCTATATAGATACATGTGTTCGAAACTCTGAATCAAACACGGTTTGTGCTAGCTGCGTGAAACTTGACAAAATGAAGTAGTTCTAAGTTCTATCTCTATGGTTTGTTTCCTCTTGAAGTACCCCATGCAGAGACTGGCGAAAAACACTTTCGTTTGAAAGGGGTTGCCAAGCTTCCAAAAAACTACTAGTTTGCTGAAATCTCAGCAAACATTTTTTCACCAAAACTTGATGATACTTGGTGGTAATGATCAGTTCACTAATCCCACTTGGCTGCCCATCTTTCACTCTTCTAGGTTCAAGCGTTCGTTTCCAGTAACACTTTGAATTTTTAGGTTTCACTCTGTTTTCTGCTATATAGATAGATGTGTTTGGAATTCTAAATCAAACACGGTTTGTGCTAGCTCCTTGAAACTTGACCAAATGAAGTAGTTCTAAGTTCTATCTCTATGGTTTGTTTCCTCTTGAAGTACCCCATGCAGAGACTGGCGAAAAACACTTTCGTTTGAAAGGGGTTGCCAAGCGTCCAAAAAACTACTAGTTTGCTGAAATCTCAGCAAACATTTTTTCACCAAAACTTGATGATACTTGGTGGTAATGATCAGTTCACTAATCCCACTTGGCTGCCCAACTTTCACTCTTCTAGGTTCAAGCGTTCGTTTCCAGTAACACTTTGAATTTTTAGGTTTCACTCTGTTTTCTGCTATATAGATAGATGTGTTCGAAACTCTGAATCAAACACGGTTTGTGCTAGCTGCGTGAAACTTGACAAAATGAAGTAGTTCTAAGTTCTATCTCTATGGTTTGTTCCTCTTGAAGTACCCCATGCAGAGACTGGCGAAAAACACTTTCGTTTGAAAGGGGTTGCCAAGCGTCCAAAAAACTACTAGTTTGCTGAAATCTCAGCAAACATTTTTTAACCAAAACTTGATGGTACTTGGTGGTAATGATCAGTTCACTAATCCCACTTGGCTGCCCAACTTTCACTCTTCTAGGTTCAAGCGTCGTTTCCAGTAACATTTTGAATTTTTAGGTTTCACTCTGTTTTCTGCTATATAGATAGATGTGTTTGGAATTATAAATCAAACACGGTTTGTGCTAGCTCCTTGAAACTTGACCAAATGAAGTAGTTCTAAGTTCTATCTCTATGGTTTGTTTCCTCTTGAAGTACCCCATGCAGAGACTGGCGAAAAACACTTTCGTTTGAAAGGGGTTGCCAAGCGTCCAAAAAACTACTAGTTTGCTGAAATCTCAGCAAACATTTTTTCACCAAAACTTGATGATACTTGGTGGTAATGATCAGTTCACTAATCCCACTTGGCTGCCCAACTTTCACTCTTCTAGGTTCAAGCGTTCGTTTCCAGTAACATTTTGAATTTTTAGGTTTCACTCTGTTTTCTGCTATATAGATAGATGTGTTTGGAATTCTAAATCAAACACGGTTTGTGCTAGCTCCTTGAAACTTGACCAAATGAAGTAGTTCTAAGTTCTATCTCTATGGTTTGTTTCCTCTTGAAGTACCCCATGCAGAGACTGGCGAAAAACACTTTCGTTTGAAAGGGGTTGCCAAGCTTCCAAAAAACTACTAGTTTGCTGAAATCTCAGCAAACATTTTTTCACCAAAACTTGATGATACTTGGTGGTAATGATCAGTTCACTAATCCCACTTGACTGCCCAACTTTCATTCTTCTAGGTTCAAGCGTTCGTTTCCAGTAACACTTTGAATTTTTAGGTTTCACTCTGTTTTCTGCTATATAGATAGATGTGTTTGAAACTCTGAGTCAAACACGGTTTGTGCTAGCTGCGTGAAACTTGACAAAATGAAATAGTTCTAAGTTCTATCTCTATGGTTTGTTTCCTCTTGAAGTACCCCATGCAGAGACTGGCGAAAAACACTTTCGTTTGAAAGGGGTTGCCAAGCTTCCAAAAAAACTACTAGTTTGCTGAAATCTCAGCAAACATTTTTTCACCAAATCTTGATGATACTTGGTGGTAATGATCAGTTCACTAATCCCACTTGGCTGCCCAACTTTCACTCTTCGAGGTTCAAGCGTTCGTTTCCAGTAACATTTTGAATTTTTAGGTTTCACTCTGTTTTCTGCTATATAGATAGATGTGTTTGGAATTCTAAATCAAACACGGTTTGTGCTAGCTCCTTGAAACTTGACCAAATGAAGTAGTTCTAAGTTCTATCTCTATGGTTTGTTTCCTCTTGAAGTACCCCATGCAGAGACTGGCGAAAAACACTTTCGTTTGAAAGGGGTTGCCAAGCGTCCAAAAAACTACTAGTTTGCTGAAATCCCAGCAAACATTTTTTCACCAAAACTTGATGATACTTGGTGGTAATGATCAGTTCACTAATCCCACTTGGCTGCCCAACTTTCACTCTTCTAGGTTCAAGCGTTCGTTTCCAGTAACATTTTGAATTTTTAGGTTTCACTCTGTTTTCTGCTATATAGATACATGTGTTCGAAACTCTGAATCAAACATGGTTTGTGCTAGCTGCGTGAAACTTGACAAAATGAAGTAGTTCTAAGTTCTATCTCTATGGTTTGTTTCCTCTTGAAGTACCCCATGCAGAGACTGGCGAAAAACACTTTCGTTTGAAAGGGGTTGCCAAGCTTCCAAAAAACTACTAGTTTGCTGAAATCTCAGCAAACATTTTTTCACCAAAACTTGATGATACTTGGTGGTAATGATCAGTTCACTAATCCCACTTGGCTGCCCATCTTTCACTCTTCTAGGTTCAAGCGTTCGTTTCCAGTAACACTTTGAATTTTTAGGTTTCACTCTGTTTTCTGCTATATAGATAGATGTGCTTGGAATTCTAAATCAAACACGGTTTGTGCTAGCTCCTTGAAACTTGACCAAATGAAGTAGTTCTAAGTTCTATCTCTATGGTTTGTTTCCTCTTGAAGTACCCCATGCAGAGACTGGCGAAAAACACTTTCGTTTGAAAGGGGTTGCCAAGCGTCCAAAAAACTACTAGTTTGCTGAAATCTCAGCAAACATTTTTTCACCAAAACTTTGATGATACTTGGTGGTAATGATCAGTTCACTAATCCCACTTGGCTGCCCAACTTTCACTCTTCTAGGTTCAAGCGTTCGTTTCCAGTAACACTTTGAATTTTTAGGTTTCACTCTGTTTTCTGCTATATAGATAGATGTGTTCGAAACTCTGAATCAAACACGGTTTGTGCTAGCTGCGTGAAACTTGACAAAATGAAGTAGTTCTAAGTTCTATCTCTATGGTTTGTTTCCTCTTGAAGTACCCCATGCAGAGACTGGCGAAAAACACTTTCGTTTGAAAGGGGTTGCCAAGCGTCCAAAAAACTACTAGTTTGCTGAAATCTCAGCAAACATTTTTTAACCAAAACTTGATGGTACTTGGTGGTAATGATCAGTTCACTAATCCCACTTGGCTGCCCAACTTTCACTCTTCTAGGTTCAAGCGTTCGTTTCCAGTAACATTTTGAATTTTTAGGTTTCACTCTGTTTTCTGCTATATAGATAGATGTGTTTGGAAATATAAATCAAACACGGTTTGTGCTAGCTCCTTGAAACTTGACCAAATGAAGTAGTTCTAAGTTCTATCTCTATGGTTTGTTTCCTCTTGAAGTACCCCATGCAGAGACTGGCGAAAAACACTTTCGTTTGAAAGGGGTTGCCAAGCGTCCAAAAAACTACTAGTTTGCTGAAATCTCAGCAAACATTTTTTCACCAAAACTTGATGATACTTGGTGGTAATGATCAGTTCACTAATCCCACTTGGCTGCCCAACTTTCACTCTTCTAGGTTCAAGCGTTCGTTTCCAGTAACATTTTGAATTTTTAGGTTTCACTCTGTTTTCTGCTATATAGATAGATGTGTTTGGAATTCTAAATCAAACACGGTTTGTGCTAGCTCCTTGAAACTTGACCAAATGAAGTAGTTCTAAGTTCTATCTCTATGGTTTGTTTCCTCTTGAAGTACCCCATGCAGAGACTGGCGAAAAACACTTTCGTTTGAAAGGGGTTGCCAAGCTTCCAAAAAACTACTAGTTTGCTGAAATCTCAGCAAACATTTTTTCACCAAAACTTGATGATACTTGGTGGTAATGATCAGTTCACTAATCCCACTTGACTGCCCAACTTTCATTCTTCTAGGTTCAAGCGTTCGTTTCCAGTAACACTTTGAATTTTTAGGTTTCACTCTGTTTTCTGCTATATAGATAGATGTGTTTGAAACTCTGAGTCAAACACGGTTTGTGCTAGCTGCGTGAAACTTGACAAAATGAAATAGTTCTAAGTTCTATCTCTATGGTTTGTTTCCTCTTGAAGTACCCCATGCAGAGACTGGCGAAAAACACTTTCGTTTGAAAGGGGTTGCCAAGCTTCCAAAAAACTACTAGTTTGCTGAAATCTCAGCAAACATTTTTTCACCAAATCTTGATGATACTTGGTGGTAATGATCAGTTCACTAATCTCACTTGGCTGCCCAACTTTCACTCTTCTAGGTTCAAGCGTTCGTTTCCAGTAACACTTTGAATTTTTAGGTTTCACTCTGTTTTCTGCTATATAGATAGATGTGTTTGAAACTCTGAATCAAACACGGTTTGTGCTAGCTCCTTGAAACTTGACCAAATGAAGTAGTTCTAAGTTCTATCTCTATGGTTGGTTTCCTCTTGAAGTACCCCATGCAGAGACTGGCGAAAAACACTTTCGTTTGAAAGGGGTTGCCAAGCGTCCAAAAAACTACTAGTTTGCTGAAATCTCAGCAAACATTTTTTCACCAAAACTTGATGATACTTGGTGGTAATGATCAGTTCACTAATCCCACTTGGCTGCCCAACTTTCACTCTTCTAGGTTCAAGCGTTCGTTTCCAGTAACACTTTGAATTTTTAGGTTTCACTCTGTTTTCTGCTACATAGATAGCTGTGTTTGGAATTCTAAATCAAACACTGTTTGTGCTAGCTCCTTGAAACTTGACCAAATGAAGTAGTTCTAAGTTCTATCTCTATGGTTTGTTTCCTCTTGAAGTACCCCATGCAGAGACTGGCGAAAAACACTTTCGTTTGAAAGGGGTTGCCAAGCGTCCAAAATACTACTAGTTTGCTGAAATCTCAGCAAACATTTTTTCACCAAAACTTGATGATACTTGGTGGTAATGATCAGTTCACTAATCCCACTTGGCTGCCCAACTTTCACTCTTCTAGGTTCAAGCGTTCGTTTCCAGTAACATTTTGAATTTTTAGGTTTCACTCTGTTTTCTGCTATATAGATAGATGTGTTTGGAATTCTAAATCAAACACGGTTTGTGCTAGCTCCTTGAAACTTGACCAAATGAAGCAGTTCTAAGTTCTATCTCTATGGTTTGTTTCCTCTTGAAGTACCCCATGCAGAGACTGGCGAAAAACACTTTTGTTTGAAAGGGGTTGCCAAGCATCCAAAAAACTACTAGTTTGCTGAAATCTCAGCAAACATTTTTTCACCAAAACTTGATGATACTTGGTGGTAATGATCAGTTCACTAATCCCACTTGGCTGCCCAACTTTCACTCTTCTAGGTTCAAGCGTTCGTTTCCAGTAACACTTTGAATTTTTAGGTTTCACTCTGTTTTCTGCTATATAGATAGATGTGTTTGGAATTCTAAATCAAACACGGTTTGTGCTAGCTCCTTGAAACTTGACCAAATGAAGTAGTTCTAAGTTCTATCTCTATGGTTTGTTTCCTCTTGAAGTACCCCATGCAGAGACTGGCGAAAAACACTTTTGTTTGAAAGGGGTTGCCAAGCGTCCAAAAAACTACTAGTTTGCTGAAATCTCAGCAAACATTTTTTCACCAAAACTTGATGATACTTGGTGGTAATGATCAGTTCACTAATCCCACTTGGCTGCCCAGCTTTCTCTCTTCTAGGTTCAAGCGTTCGTTTCCAGTAACACTTTGAATTTTTAGGTTTCACTCTGTTTTCTGCTATATAGATAGATGTGTTTGAAACTCTGAATCAAACACGGTTTGTGCTAGCTCCTTGAAACTTGACAAAATGAAGTAGTTCTAAGTTCTATCTCTATGGTTTGTTTCCTCTTGAAGTACCCCATGCAGAGACTGGCGAAAAACACTTTCGTTTGAAAGGGGTTGCCAAGCGTCCAAAAAACTACTAGTTTGCTGAAATCTCAGCAAACATTTTTTCACCAAAACTTGATGATACTTGGTGGTAATGATCAGTTCACTAATCCCACTTGGCTGCCCAACTTTCACTCTTCTAGGTTCAAGCGTTCGTTTCCAGTAACATTTTGTATTTTTAGGTTTCACTCTGTTTTCTGCTATATAGATAGATGTGTTTGGAATTCTAAATCAAACACGGTTTGTGCTAGCTCCTTG
>NW_027516755.1:0-33326 GCF_048772815.1 Callospermophilus lateralis
TGTAGCTGTAGGCACAGTCAGTGGAAAAGCACTTTCATTGAGAGGGGTTGTCAAGCTTCTAAGAAAGAACGAGTTTCCGAAATATCAGCAAATATTTTTTTACCCAATCTTGATGATACTTGTTGCTAACGATCAGTACACAAATCCCACTTAGCTCACCAAATATAGATCTTCTAGGTTGAAGCGTTCGTGTACAGTAGCAGTTTTTATATTTAGGTTTCACTCTGTTCTCTTTTATATAGATAGATGAATTTGGAACTCTAAATCCAACATGGTTTGTAGTAGCTCTTTGAAGACATGACAAAATAAAGGAGTTCTCAGTTTTTGTCTCTATGGTTTGTTTCCTCGTCAAGGTAGCCCTAGGAACAGACTGTGGAAAAGCACTTTCATTGAGAGGTTTCCAAGCTTTAAGAAATAACAAGTTTCCGAAATACCAGCAAATATTTTTTCATGCAATCTTGATGATACTTTGTGGTAATGATCAGTACCCAAATCCCACTTGCCTCAACAAATTTTGTTCTTCTAGGTTGAAGCGTTCTTCTACAGTAGCAGTTTTTATATTTATGTTTCCTTCTGTTCTCACCTATATAGATAGATGAATTTGGAAATCTAAATCCAACATGGTTTGTAGTAGCTTTTGAAACTTGACAAAGTAAAGGAGTTCTCAGTTTTTGTCTCTATGATTTGTTTCCGCTTCATGTAGCCCTAAGCAGAGACTGTGGAAAAGCACTTTCATTGAGAGGGGTTGCCAAGCTTCCAAGAAATTACGAGTTTCCGAAATACCAGCAAATATTTTTTCACCCAAGGTTGATGATACGTGATGGTAAAGATTGGTAGACAAATCCCACTTGGCCCAGCAAATTATGTTCTTCTAGGTTGAAGCATTCGTCTACAGTAGCAGTTTTTATATTTAGGTTTCACTCTGTTCTCTGCTATATAGATAGATGAATTTGGAACTCTAAATCCAACATGGTTTGTAGTAGCTCTATGAAACTTGACAAAATAAAGGAGTTCTCAGTTTTGTCTCTATGATTTGTTTCCGCTTCAAGTAGCCCCTAAGCAGAGACTGTGGAAAAAAACTTTCATTTAGAGGGGTCGCCAATCTACCAAGAAATTACGAGTTTCCAAAATGCCAGCAAATATTTTTACACCCAATCTTGTGATACTTGGTGGTAATGATCGGTACACAAATCCCACTTGGCTCACCAAATTTTCTTCTTCTAGGTTGATGAGTTCGTATACACTATCAGTTTTTATATTTAGGTTTCACTCTATTCTCTGCTATATAGATAGATGAATTTGGAACTCTAAATCCAACATGGTTTGTAGTAACTCTTTGAAACTTGACAAAATAAAGGAGTTCTCAGTTTTGTCTTCATGGATTGTTTCCTCTTCAAGTAGCCCTAGGCACTGAGTGTGGAAAAGCACTTTCATTGAGAGGGGTTGCCAAACTTCTAAGAAATAACGAGTTTCCGAAATACCAGCAAATATTTTTTCACCCAATGTTGACGATACTTGGTGGTAATGATCAGTACACAAATCCCACTTGGCTCACCAAATTTTGTTCTTCTAGGTTGAAGCGTTCGTCTACTGTTGCAGTTTTCATTTTTAGGTTGCACTGTGTTCTCTCCTATATTGATAGATGAATTTGGAACTCTAAATCCAACATGGTTTGTAGTAGCTCTTTGAAACTTGACAATATAAAAGAGTTTTCAGTTTAGTCTCTATTATTTGTTTCCGTTTCATGTAGCCCTATGCAAAGACTGTGGAAAAGCACATTCATTGAAAGGTGTTGCCAAGCTTCCAAGAGATAACGAGTTTCCGAAATACCAGCAAATATATTTTCACCCAATGTTGATGATACTTGGTGGTAATGATCATTACACAAATCCCACTAGGCTCACCAAATTTTGTTTTCTAGGTTGAAGCGTTCGTTTACAGTAATAGTTTTTAATTTTTAGGTTTCACTATGTTCTCTCCTATATAGATAGATGAATTTGGATCTCTAAATCCAACATGGTTTGTTGTAGCTCTTTGAAACTTGAGAAAATAAAGGAGTTCTCAGTTTTTGTCTCTATGGTTTGTTTCCTCTTTAAGTAGCCCTAGGCACTGACTGTGGAAAACACTTTCATTGAGAGGGGTTGCCAAGCTTCCAATAAATAACGAGTTTCCGAAATACCAGCAAATATTTTTTCACCAAATCTTGATGATACTTGGTGGTGATGATCAGTAAACAAATCCCACTTGGCTCACCAAATTTGGTTCTTCTAGGTTGAAGCGTTCGTCTACAGTAGCAGTTTTTATATTTAGGTTTCACTCTGTTCTCTCATATATAGATAGATGAATTTGGAACTCTAAATCCAATGTGGTTTGTAGTAGCTCTTTGAAACTTGACAAAGTAAAGGAGTTCTCAGTTTTGTCTCTATGATTTGTTTCTGCTTCATGTAGCCCTAAGCAGTGACTGTGGAAAAGCACTTTCATTGAAAGGGGTTGCCAAGCTTCCAAAAAATTACGAGTTTCCGAAATACCAGAAAATATTTTGTCACCCAAGGTTGATGATACGTGGTGGTAATGATCGGTACACAAATCCCACTTGGCTCACCAAATTTCGTTCTTCTAGGTTGAAGCGTTCTTCTACCTTAGCAGTTTTTATGTTTAGGTTTCCCTCTGTTCTCTCCTATATAGATTGATGAATTTGGAACTCTAAATCCAACATGGTTTGCAGTAGCTCTTTGGAACTTGACAAAATAAAGTAGTTCTCAGTTTTGTCTCTATGTTTTGTTTCCTCTTCAAGTAGCCCCAGGCACAAACGGTGGAAAAGCACTTTCATTGAGAGGGGTTGCCAATCTTCCAAGAAATTACGAGTTTCCGAAATACCAGCAAATATTTTTTCACCCAATGTTGATGATACTTGGTGGTAATGATCAGTACACAAATCCCACTTGGCTCACCAAATTTTGTTCTGCTAGGTTGAAGCGTTCGTTAACAGTAGCAGTTTTTATTTTTAGGTTTCACTCTGTTCTCTTTTATATAGATAGATAAATTTGGAACTCTAAATCCAACATGGTTTGTAGTAGCTCTTTGAAACTTGACAAAATAAAGGAGTTCTCAGTTTTGTCTCTATGGTTTGTTTCCTCGTCAAGTACCCCTAGGAATAGACTGTGGAAAAGCACTTTCATTGAGTGGGGTTGCCATGCTTCTAAGAAAAAACGAGTTTCCGAAATACCAGCAAATATTTTTTCACGCATTCTTGATGACAATTGGTGGTAATGAACAGTACACAAATCCCAGTTGGCTCACCAACTTTTGTTCTTCTAGGTTGAAGCATTCGTCTACAGTAGCAGTTTTTATATTTAGGTTTCACTCTGTTCTCTGCTCTATGGATAGATGAATTTGGAACTCTAAATCCAACATGGTTTGTAGTAGCTGTTTGAAACTTGACAAAATAAAGGAGTTCTCCGTTTTGTCTCTATGGTTTGTTTCCTCTTCAAGTAGCCCTAGGCACAGAAGGTGAAAAGCACTTTCATTCAGAGGGGTTGCCAAGCTTCCAAGAAAGTACGAGTTTCCGAAATACAAGCAAATATTTATTCACCCAATCTTGATGATACGTGGTGGTAATGACAAGTACAAAAATCCCACTTGGCTCACCAAATTTTGTTCTTCTAGGTTGTAGCTTTCGTTACAGTAGCAGTTTTCATTTTTAGGTTGCACTGTGTTCTCTCCTATATTGATAGATGAATTTGGAACTCTAAATCCAACATGGTTTGTAGTAGCTCTTTGAAACTTGACAAAATAAAAGAGTTTTCAGTTTAGTCTCTATTATTTGTTTCCGTTTCATGTAGCCCTATGAAGAGACTGTGGAAAAGCACTTTCATTGAAAGGTGTTGCCAAGCTTCCAAGAGATAACGAGTTTCCGAAATACCAGCAAATATATTTTCACCCAATGTTGATGATACTTGGTGGTAATGATCATTACACAAATCCCACTAGGCTCACCAAATTTTGTTTTCTAGGTTGAAGCGTTCGTTTACAGTAATAGTTTTTAATTTTTAGGTTTCACTATGTTCTCTCCTATATAGATAGATGAATTTGGATCTCTAAATCCAACATGGTTTGTTGTAGCTCTTTGAAACTTGAGAAAATAAAGGAGTTCTCAGTTTTGTCTCTATGGTTTGTTTCCTCTTTAAGTAGCCCTAGGCACTGACTGTGGAAAACACTTTCATTGAGAGGGGTTGCCAAGCTTCCAAGAAATTACGAGTTTCCGAAATACAAGCAAATATTTTTTCAACCAATCTTGATGATATTGGTGGTAATGATCGGTACACAAATCCCACTTGACTCACCAAATTTTGTTCTTCTAGGTTGATGCGTTCGTTTTCAGTAGCAGTTTTTAATTTTAGGTTTCACTCTGTTCTCTCCTATATAGATAGATGAATTTGGAACTCTAAATCCAACATGGTTTGTAGTAGCTCTTTGAAACTTGACAAAATAAAGGAATTCTCAGTTTTGTCTCTATCGTTTGTTTCCTCTTCAAGTAGCCCTAGGCACAGACTGTGGAAGAGCACTTTCATTGAGAGGGGTTGCCAAGCTTCCAATAAATAACGAGTTTCCGAAATACCAGCAAATATTTTTTCACCAAATCTTGATGATACTTGGTGGTGATGATCAGTAAACAAATCCCACTTGGCTCACCAAATTTGGTTATTCTAGGTTTAAGCGTTCGTCTACCTTAGCAGTTTTTATATTTAGGTTTCACTCTGTTCTCTCCTATATAGATAGATGAATTTCGAACTCTAAATCCAACATGTTTCGTAGTAGCTCTTTGAATCTTGAAAAATAAAAAAGTTCTCAGTTTTGTCTCTACGAATTGTTTCCGCTTCAAGTAGCCCTAAGCAGTCACTGTGGAAAAGCACTTTCATTGAGAGGGGTTGCCAAGATTCCAAGAAATTACGAGTTTCCGAAATACCAGCAAATATTTTTTCACCCAATCTTGATGATACTTGGTGGTAATGATCGGTACACAAATCCAACTTGGCTCACAAACTTTTGTTCTTCTAGGTTGAAGCGTTCGTCTCTGTAGCAGTTTTTATATTTAGGTTTCACTCTGTTCTCTGCTATATAGATAGATGAATTTGGAACTCTAAATCCAACATGGCTTTTAGTAGCTCTTTTAAACTTGACAAAATAAAGGTGTTCTCAGTTTTGTCTCTATGGTTTGTTTCCTCTTCAAGTAGCCCTAGACACAGACGGTGGAAAAGCACTTTCATTGAGAGGGGTTGCCAAGATTCCAAGAAATTACGAGTTTCCGAAATACCAGCAAATATTTTTTCACCCAATCTTGATGATACTTGGTGGTAATGATCAGTACACAAATCCCACTTGGCTCACCAAATTTTGTTCTTCTAGGTTGAAGCGTTCGTTAACAGTAGCAGTTTTTATGTTTAGGTTTCACTGTGTTTTCTCGTATATAGATAGATGAATTTGGAACTCTAAATCCAACATGGTTTGTAGTAGGTCTTTGAAACTTGAAAAAATAAGGGAGTTCTCAGTTTTGTCTCTATGGTTTGTTTCCTCTTCAAGTAGCCCTAGGCACAGACGGTGGATAAGCACTTTCATTGAGAGGGGTTGCCAAGCTTCTAAGAAATAACGAGTTTCCGAAATACCAGCAAATATTTTTTCACCCAATCTTGATGATACTTGGTGGTAGGGACAAGTGCACAAATCCCACTTGGCTCACCAAATTTTGTTCTTCTAGTTTGAAGCGTTCGTCTACAGTAGCAGTTTTTATATTTAGGTTTGCCTCTGTTCTTTCCTATATAGATAGATGAATTTGGAACTCTAAATCCAACATGGTTTGCAGTAGATCTTTGAAACTTGAGAAAATAAAGTAGTTCTCAGTTTTGTCTCTATGGATTGTCTCCTCTTCAAGTAGCCCTATGCACAGACGGAGGAAAAGCACTTTCATTGAGAGGGGTTGCCAAGCTTCCAAGAAATTAGGAGTTTCCGAAATACCAGCAAATATTTTTTCACCCAATCTTGATGATACTTGGTGGTAATGATCAGTACACAAATCCCACTTAACTCACCAAATTTTGTTCTTCTAGGATGATGCGTTCGTTTTCAATAGGAGTTTTTAATTTTAGGTTTCCCTCTGTTCTCTCCTATATAGATAGATGAATTTGGAACTCTAAATCCAACATGGTTTGCAGTAGCTCTTTGAAACTTGACAAAATAAAGGAGTTCTCAGTTTTGTATCTATGGTTTGTTTCCTCTTCAAGTAACCCTGGCACAGACTGTGGAAAAGCACTTTCATTGAGAGGGGTTGCCAAGCTTCTAAGAAATAACGAGTTTCCGAAATACCAGCAAATATTTTTTCACCCAATCTTGATGATATTTGGTGGTAAGGACAAGTACACAAATCCCACTTGGCTCACCAAATTTTGTTCTTCTAGGTTGAAGCGTCCGTCTACTGTAGCAGTTTTTATATTTAGGATTCCCTCTGTTCTCTCCTATATAGATAGATGAATTTGGACATCTAAATCCAACATGGTTTGCAGTAGCTCTTTGAAACTTGATAAAATAAAGTAGTTCTCAGTTTTGTCTCTATATTTTGTTTCCTCTTCAAGTAGTCTAATGCACAGACTGTGGAAAAGCACTTTCATTGAGACGGGTTGCCAAGCTTCTAAGAAATAACGAGGTTCCGAAATACCAGCAAATATTTTTTTCACCGAATCTTGATTTTACTTGGTGGTAATGATCAGTACACAAATCCACTTGGCTCACCAAATTTTGTTCTTCTAGGTGAAGCGTTCGTTTACAGTAATAGTTTTTAAATTTTAGGTTTCACTCTGTTCTCTCCTATATAGATAGATGAATTTGGAACTCTAAATCCAACATGGTTTGTAGTAGCTCTTTGAAACTTGACAAAATAAAGGAGTTCTTAGTTTTGTCTCTATGGATTGTTTCCTCTTCATGTAGCCCTAGGCACTGACTGTGGAAAAGCACTTTCATTGAGAGGGGTTGCCAAGCTTCCAAGAAATTAGGAGTTTCCGAAATACCAGCAAATATTTTTTCACCCAATCTTGATGATACTTGGTGGTAATGATCCGTACACAAATCCCACTTGACTCACCAAATTTTGTTCTTCCAGGATGATGCGTTCGTTTTCAATAGCAGTTTTTATTTTTAGGTTTCCCTCTGTTCTCTCCTATATAGATAGATGAATTTGGAACTCTAAATCCAACATGGTTTGCAGTAGCTCTTTGAAACTTGATAAAATAAAGGAGTTCTCAGTTTTGTATCTATGGTTTGTTTCCTCTTCAAATAGCCCTGGCACAGACTGTGGAAAAGCACATTCATTGAGAGGGGTTGCCAAGATTCTAAGAAATAACGAGTTTCCGAAATACCAGCAAATATTTTTTCACCCAATCTTGATGATACTTGGTGGTAAGGACAAGTACACAAATCCCACTTGGCTCACCAAATTTTGTTCTTCTAGGTTCAAGCGTTCGTCTACTGTAGCAGTTTTTTTATTCAGGATTCCTTCTGTTCTCTCCTATATAGATAGATGAATTTGGAACTCTAAATCCAACATGGTATTCAGTAGCTCTATGAAACTTGATAAAATAAAGTACTTCTCAGTTTTGTCTCTATGTTTTTTTTCCTCTTCAAGTAGTCTAAGGCACAGACTGTGGAAAAGCACTTTCATTGAGACGGGTTGCCAAGCTTCTATGAAATAACGAGTTTCCGAAATACCAGCAAATATTTTTTAACCGAATCTTGATGATACTTGGTAATGATCAGTACACAAATCCCACTTGGCTCACCAAATTTTGTTCTTCTTGGTTTAGCGTTCGTTTACAGTAATAGTTTTTAATTTTTAGGTTTCACTCTGTTCTCTCCTATATAGATAGATTAATTTGGAAATCTAAATCCAACATGGTTTGTAGTAGCTCTTTGAAACTTGACAAAATAAAGGAGTTCTCAGTTTTGTCTCTATGGTTTGTTTCTCTTCAAGTAGCCCTAGGCACAGGTGGTGGAAAAGCACTTTAATTGAGAGGGGTTGCCAAGCTTCCAAGAAATTACGAGTTTCCGAAATACCAGCAAATATTTTATCACCCAATCTTGATGATACTTGGTGGTAATGATCGGTACACAAATCCTATTTGACTCACCAAATTTTGTTCTTCTAGGTTGATGCGTTAGTTTACAGTAGCAGTTTTTACTTTTAGGTTTCACTCTGTTCTCTCCTATATAGATAGATAAATTTGGATCTCTAAATCCAACATGGTTTGTTGTAGCTCTTTGAAACTTGATAACATAAAGGAGTTCTCAGTTTTGTCTCTATGGTTTGTTTTCTTTTCAAGTAGCCATAGGCACAGACGGTGGAAAAGCACTTTCATTGAGAGGGTTTGCCAAGCTTCTAAGAAATAACGAGTTTCCTAAATACCAGCAAATATTTTTTCAACCAATGTTGATGATACTTGGTGGTAATGATCAGTACACAAATCCCACTTGGCTCACCAAATTTTGTTCTTCTAGGTAGAAGCGTTCATCTACTGTAGCAGTTTTTATATTTAGGTTTCCCTCTGTTCTCTCCTATATAGATAGATGAATTTGGAACTCTAAATCCAACATGGTTTGCAGTAGCTCTTTGAAACTTGACAAAATAAAGTAGTTCTCAGTTTTGTCTCTATGTTTTGTTTCCTCTTCAAGTAGACCTTGGCACAGACTGTGGAAAAGCACTTTCATTGAGTGGGGTTGCCAAACTTCTAAGAAATAACGAGTTTCCGAAATACCAGCAAATACTTTTTCACCGAATCTTGATGATACTTGGTGGGAATAATCAGTACACGAATCCCACTTGGCTCACCAAATTTTGTTCATCTAGGTTGAAGCGTTCGTTTACAATAGCAGTTTTTATTTTTAGGTTTCACTCTGTTCTCTCCTATATAGATAGATTAATTTGGAACACTAAATCCAACATGGTTTGTAGTAGCTCTTTGAAACTTGGCAAAATAAAGGAGATCTCAATTTTGTCTCTATGGATTTTTTTCTCTTCAAGGAGCCCTAAGCACTGACTGTGGAAATGCACTTTCTTTGAGAGGGGTTTCCAAGCTTCCAAGAAATTAGGAGTTTTTGAAATACCAGCAAATATTGTTTCACCCAATCTTGATGATACTTGGTGGTAATGATCGGTACACAAATCCCACTTGGCTCACCAAATTTTCTTCTTCTAGGTTGAAGCGTTCGACTACAGTAGCAGTTTTTATATTTAGGTTTCACTCTGTTCTCTCCTATATAGACAGATGAATTTGGAACTCTAAATCCAATATCGTTTGTAGTAGCTCTTTGAAACTTGACAAAATAAAGGAGTTCTAAGTTTTGTCTCTATGAATTGTTTCTGCTTCAAGTAGCCCTAAGCAGAGACTGTGGAAAAGCACTTTCATTGAGTGGGGTTGCCAAGCTTCCAAGAAATTACGAGTTTCCGAAATACCAGCAAATATTTTTTCACCCAATGTTGATGATACTTGGTGGTAATTATCAGTACACAAATCAAACTTGGCTCATCAAATTTTGTTCTTCTAGGTTGAAGCGTTCGTCTACTGTAGCAGTTTTTATATTGATGTTTCACTCTGTTCTCTACTATATAGATCGATGAATTTGGAACTCTAAATCCAACATGGTTTCTAGTAGATCTTTTAAACTTGACAAAATAAAGGAGTTCTTTGTTTTGTCTCTATGGATTGTTTCCTCTTCAAGTAGCCCTAGGAACTGACTGTGGAAAAGCACTTTCATTGAGAGGGATTGCCAAGCTTCCAAGAAATAATGATTTTCCGAAATACCAGCAAATATTTTTTCAACCAATCTTGATGAAATTGGTGGTAATGATCGGTACACAAATCCCACTTGACTCACCAAATTTTGTTCTTCTAGGTTGAAGCGTTCGTTTACAATAGCAGTTTTTATTTTTAGGTTTCACTCTGTTCTCTCCTATATAGATAGATTAATTTGGAACACTTAATCCAACATGGTTTGTAGTAGCTCTTTGAAACATGGCAAAATAAAGTAGTTCTCAGTTTTGTCTCTATGGATTTTTTTCTCTTCAAGTAGCCCTAGGCACTGACTGTGGAAATGCACTTTCTTTGAGAGGGTTTCCAAGCTTAAAAGAAATTACGAGTTTCCGAAATACCAGCAAATATTGTTTCACCCGATCTTCATGATAGTTGGTGGTAATGATCGGTACACAAATCCCACTTGGCTCACCAAATTTTCTTCTTCTAGGTTGAAGCGATCGTCTACAGTAGCAGTTTTTATATTTAGGTTTCACTCTGTTCTCTCCTATATAGACAGATGAATTTGGAACTCTAAATCCAATATCGTTTGTAGTAGCTCTTTGAAACTTGACAAAATAAAGGAGTTCTAAGTTTTGTCTCTATGAATTGTTTCTGCTTCAAGTAGCCCAAAGCAGAGACTGTGGAAAAGCACTTTCATTGAGAGGGGTTGCCAAGCTTCCAAGAAATTACGAGTTTCCGAAATACCAGCAAATATTTTTTCACCCAATGTTGATGATACTTGGTGGTAATTATCAGTACACAAATCAAACTTGGCTCATCAAATTTTGTTCTTCTAGCTTGAAGCGTTCGTCTACTGTAGCAGTTTTTATATTGATGTTTCACTCTGTTCTCTACTATATAGATCGATGAATTTGGAACTCTAAATCCAACATGGTTTCTAGTAGATCTTTTAAACTTGACAAAATAAAGGAGTTCTTTGTTTTGTCTCTATGGATTGTTTCCTCTTCAAGTAGCCCTAGGAACTGACTGTGGAAAAGCACTTTCATTGAGAGGGATTGCCAAGCTTCCAAGAAATAATGAGTTTCCGAAATACCAGCAAATATTTTTTCAACCAATCTTGATGAAATTGGTGGTAATGATCGGTACACAAATCCCACTTGACTCAACAAATTTTGTTCTTCTAGCTTGATGCGTTCGTTTACAGTAGCAGTTTTTACTTTTAGGTTTCACTCTGTTCTCTCCTATTTAGATAGATGAATTTGGAACTCTAAATCCAACATGGTTTGTAGTAGCTCTTTGAAACTTGACAAAATAAAGGAGTTCTCAGTTTTATCTCTATGTTTTGTTTCCTCTTCAAGTAGACCTTGGATCAGACTGTGCAAAAGCACTTTCATTGAGTGGGGTTGCCAAGCTTCTAAGAAATAACGAGTTTCCAAAATACCAGCAAATACTTTTTCACCGAAACTTGAAGATACTTGGTGGTAATAATCAGTACACAAATCCCACTTGGCTCACCAAATTTTGTTCTTCTAGGTTGAAGCGTTCGTTTACAATAGCAGTTTTTATTTTTAGGTTTCACTCTGTTCTCTCCTATATAGATAGATTAATTTGGAACACTTAATCCAACATGGTTTGTAGTAGCTCTTTGGAACATGGCAAAATAAAGTAGTTCTCAGTTTTGTCTCTATGGATTGTTTTCTCTTCAAGTAGCCCTAGGCACTGACTGTGGAAATGCACTTTCTTTGAGAGGGTTTCCAAGCTTCCAAGAAATTACGAGTTTCCGAAATACCAGCAAATATTGTTTCACCCAATCTTGATGATACTTGGTGGTAATGATCGGTACACAAATCCCACTTGGCTCACCAAATTTTCTTCTTCTAGGTTGAAGCGTTCGTCTACAGTAGCAGTTTTTATATTTAGGTTTCACTCTGTTCTCTCCTATATAGACAGATGAGTTTGGAACTCTAAATCCAATATCGTTTGTAGTAGCTCTTTGAAACTTGACAAAATAAAGGAGTTCTAAGTTTTGTCTCTATGGTTTGTTTTCTTTTCAAGTAGCCATAGGCACAGACGGTGGAAAAGCACTTTCATTGAGAGGGTTTGCCAAGCTTCTAAGAAATAACGAGTTTCCTAAATACCAGCAAATATTTTTTCAACCAATGTTGATGATACTTGGTGGTAATGATCAGTACACAAATCCCACTTGGCTCACCAAATTTTGTTCTTCTAGGTAGAAGCGTTCATCTACTGTAGCAGTTTTTATATTTAGTTTTCCCTCTGTTCTCTCCTATATAGATAGATGAATTTGGAACTCTAAATCCAACATGGTTTGCAGTAGCTCTTTGAAACTTGACAAAATAAAGTAGTTCTCAGTTTTGTCTCTATGTTTTGTTTCCTCTTCAGTAGACCTTGGCACAGACTGTGGAAAAGCACTTTCATTGAGTGGGGTTGCCAAGCTTCTAAGAAATAACGAGTTTCCGAAATACCAGCAAATACTTTTTCACCGAATCTTGATGATACTTGGTGGTAATAATCAGTACACAAATCCCACTTGGCTCACCAAATTTTGTTCTTCTAGGTTGAAGCGTTCGTTTACAATAGCAGTTTTTATTTTTAGGTTTCACTCTGTTCTCTCCTATATAGATAGATTAATTTCGAACTCTAAATCCAACATGGTTTGCAGTAGCTCTTTGAAACTTGACAAAATAAAGGAGTTCTCAGTTTTGTATCTATGGTTTGTTTCCTCTTCAAGTAGCCCTGGGCACACTGTGGAAAAGCACTTTCATTGAGAGGGGTGGCCAAGCTTCTAAGAAAGAACGAGTTTCCGAAATACCAGCAAATATTTTTTCACCCAATCTTGATGATACTTGGTGGTAATGATCGGTACACAAATCCCACTTGACTCACCAAATTTTGTTCTTCTAGGATGATGCATTCGTTTTCAATAGCAGTTTTTATTTTTAGGTTTCCCTCTGTTCTCTCCTATATAGATAGATGAATTTGGAACTCTAAATCCAACATGGTTTGCAGTAGCTCTTTGAAACTTGACAAAATAAAGGAGTTCTCAGTTTTGTATCTATGGTTTGTTTCCTCTTCAAGTAACCCTGGCACAGACTGTGGAAAAGCACTTTCATTGAGAGGGGTTGCCAAGCTTCTAAGAAATAACGAGTTTCCGAAATACCAGCAAATATTTTTTCACCCAATCTTGATGATATTTGGTGGTAAGGAAAGTACACAAATCCCACTTGGCTCACCAAATTTTGTTCTTCTAGGTTGAAGCGTCCGTCTACTGTAGCAGTTTTTATATTTAGGATTCCCTCTGTTCTCTCCTATATAGATAGATGAATTTGGACATCTAAATCCAACATGGTTTGCAGTAGCTCTTTGAAACTTGATAAAATAAAGTAGTTCTCAGTTTTGTCTCTATGTTTTGTTTCCTCTTCAAGTAGTCTAATGCACAGACTGTGGAAAAGCACTTTCATTGAGACGGGTTGCCAAGCTTCTAAGAAATAACGAGGTTCCGAAATACCAGCAAATATTTTTTCACCGAATCTTGATTTTACTTGGTGGTAATGATCAGTACACAAATCCACTTGGCTCACCAAACTTTGTTCTTCTAGGTGAAGCGTTCGTTTACAGTAATAGTTTTTAATTTTTAGGTTTCACTCTGTTCTCTCCTATATAGATAGATGAATTTGGAACTCTAAATCCAACATGGTTTGTAGTAGCTCTTTGAAACTTGACAAAATAAAGGAGTTCTTAGTTTTGTCTCTATGGATTGTTTCCTCTTCATGTAGCCCTAAGCACTGACTGTGGAAAAGCACTTTCATTGAGAGGGGTTGCCAAGCTTCCAAGAAATTAGGAGTTTCCGAAATACCAGCAAATATTTTTTCACCCAATCTTGATGGTACTTGGTGGTAATGATCGGTACACAAATCCCACTTGACTCACCAAATTTTGTTCTTCTAGGATGATGCGTTCGTTTTCAATAGCAGTTTTTATTTTTAGGTTTCCCTCTGTTCTCTCCTATATAGATAGATGAATTTGGAACTCTAAATCCAACATGGTTTGCAGTAGCTCTTTGAAACTTGACAAAATAAAGGAGTTCTCAGTTTTGTATCTATGGTTTGTTTCCTCTTCAAATAGCCCTGGCACAGACTGTGGAAAAGCACTTTCATTGAGAGGGGTTGCCAAGCTTCTAAGAAATAACGAGTTTCCGAAATACCAGCAAATATTTTTTCACCCAATCTTGATGATACTTGGTGGTAAGGACAATTACACAATTCCCACTTGGCTCACCAAATTTTGTTATTTTAGGTTCAAGCGTTCGTCTACTGTAGCAGTTTTTATATTTAGGATTCCTTCTGTTCTCTCCTATATAGATAGATGAATTTGGAACTCTAAATCCAACATGGTTTGTATTAGCTCTTTGAAGCTTGACAAAATAAAGGAGTTCATTGTTTTGTCTCTATGGATTGTTTCCTTTCAAGTAGCCCTAGGCCCTGACTTTGGAAAAGCACTTTCATTGAGAGGGGTTGAAAAGTTTCCAAGAAATTACGAGTTTCCGAAATACCAGCAAAAAATTTTTCACCCAATGTTGATGATACTTGGTGGTAATGATCAGTACACAAATCCCACTTGGCTCACCAAATTTTGTTCTTCTAGGTTCAAGCATTCGTCTACAGTAGCAGTTTTTATATTTAGGTTTCCCTCTGTTCTCTCCTATATAGATAGATGAATTTGGAACTCTAAATCCAACATGGTTTGTAGTAGCTCTTTGAAACTTGACAAAATAAAGGAGTTCTCAGTTTTGCCTCTTTGGTTTGTTTCCTCTTCAAGTAGCCCTAGGCACAGAATGTGGAAAAGCACTTTAATCGAGAGGTGTTGCCAAGCTTCTAAGAAATAACGAGTTTCTGAAATACCAACAAATATTTTTTCACCCAATCTTGATGATACTTGGTGGTGATGATCAGTAAACAAATACCACGTAGCTCACCAAATTTTGTTCTTCTAGGTTTAAGCGTTCGTCTACCTTAGCAGTTTTTATATTTAGGTTTCACTCTGTTCTCTCCTATATAGATAGATGAATTTCGAACTCTAAATCCAACATGGTTCGTAGTAGCTCTTTGAAACTTGACAAAATAAAGGAGTTCTCAGTTTTGTCTCTATGAATTGTTTCCGCTTCAAATAGCCCTAAGCAGTGACTGTGGAAAAGCACTTTCATTGAGAGGGGTTGCCAAGCTTCCAAGAAATTACGAGTTTCCAAAATAACAGCAAATATTTTTTCACCCAATCTTGATGATACTTGGTGGTAAGGACAAGTACACATTCCCACGTGGCTCACCAACTTTTGTTCTTCTATGTTGAAGCATTCGTCTACAGTAGCAGTTTTTATTTTTAGGTTTCACTCTGTTCTCTCCTATATAGATAGATGAATTTGGAACACTGAATCCAACATGGTTTGTAGTAACTCCTTGAAACTTGACAAAATAAAGGAGTTGTCAGTTTTGTCTCTATGACTTGTTTCCGCTTCAAGGAGCCCTAAGCACAGACTGTGGAAAAGCACTTTCATTGAGAGTGGTTGCCAAGCTTCCAAGAAATTACGAGTTTCGGAAATACCAGCAAAATTATTTTCAGCCAATCTTGATGATACTTGGTGGTAATGATCGGTACACAAATCCAACTTGGCTAACCAACTTTTGTTCTTCTAGGTTGAAGCGTTCGTGTACTGTAGCAGTTTTTATATTTAGGTTTCTCTCTGTTCTCTGCTATAAAGATAGATGAATTTGGAACTCTAAATCCAACATGGTTTTTAGTAGCTCTTTTAAACTTGACAAAATAAAGGAGTTCTCAGTTTTGTATCTATGGTTTGTTTCCTCTTCAAGTATCCCGAGGCACAGAAGGTGGAAAAGCACTTTCATTGAGAGGGGTTGCCAAGCTTCCAAGAAAATACGACTTTCCGAAATACCAGCAAATTTTTTTTCACCCAATACTTGATGATATGTGTTGGTAATGACAAGTCCACAAATCCCACTTGGCTCACCAAATTTTGTTCTTGTAGGTGGAACCTTTCGTTTACAGTAGCAGTTTTCATTTTTAGGTTGCACTCTGTTCTCTCCTATATTGATAGATGAATTTGGAACTCTAAATCCAACATGGTTTGTAGCAGCTCTTTGAAACTTGACAAAATAAGGGAGTTTTCAGTTTTGTCTCTATGATTTGTTTCCGTTTCATGTAGCCCTCAGCAGAGACTGTGGAAAAGCACTTTCATTGAAAGGGGTTGCCAAGCTTCCAAGAAATTACGAGTTTCCGAAATACCAGCAAATATTTTTTCACCCAATGTTCATCATACGTTGTGGTAATGACATGTACACAAATCCCACTTGGCACCCCAAATTTTGTTCTTGTAGGTTGATGCGTTCGTTTACAGTAGCAGTTTTTATTTTTAGGTTTCACTCTGTTCTCTCTTATATAGATAGATGAATTTGGAACTGTAAATCCAACATGGTTAGCTGTAGCTCTTTGAAACTTGACAAAATAAAGGAGTTCTTAGTTTTGTCTCTATGGTTTGTTGCCTCTTCAAGTAGCCCTAGGCACAGACGGTGGAAAAGCACTTTCATTGAGAGGGGTTGCCAAGCTTCCATGAAATTACGAGTTTCTGAAATACCAGCAAATATTTTTTCACCAGAATCTTGATGATACTTGGTGGTAGTGATCGGTACACAAATCCCACTTGGCTCACCAAATTTTGTTCTTCTAGGTTAATGCGTTCATTTTCAGAAGCAGTTTTTATTTTTAGGTTTCCCTCTGTTCTCTCCTATATAGATAGATGAATTTGGAACTCTAAATCCAACATGGTTTGCAGTAGCTCTTTGAAACTTGACAAAATAAAGTAGTTCTCAGTTTTGTCTCTGTTTTGTTTCCTGTTCAAGTAGTCCTAGGCACAGACTGTGGAAAAGCACTTTCATTGAGAGGGGTTGCCAAACTTCTAAGAAATAACGAGTTTCCGAAATACCAGCAAACATTTTTTCACCGAATCTTGATGATACTTGGTGGTAATGATCAGTACACAAATCCCACTTGGCTCACCAATTTTGTTCTTCTAGATTGAAGCGTTCGTTTACAGTAGCAGTTTTTATTTTTAGGTTTCACTCTGTTCTCTCCTATATAGATAGATGAATTTGGAACTCTAAATCCAACATGGATTGTAGTAGCTCTTTGAAACTTGACAAAATAAAGGAGTTCTCAGTTTTGTCTCTATGGTTTGTTTCCTCTTCAAGTAGCCCTAGGCACAGAAGTTGGAAAAGCACTTTCATTGAGAGGGGTTGCCAAGCTTCCAAGAAAATACGAGTTTCCGAAATACCAGCAAATATTTTTTCACCCAATTTTGATGATACGTGGTGGTAATGACAAGTCCACAAATCCCACTTGGCTCACCAAATTTTGTTCTTGTAGGTTGAAGCTTTCGTTCACAGTAGCAGTTTTCATTTTTAGGTTTCACTCTGTTCTCTCCTATATAGATAGATGAATTTGGAACTCTAAATCCAACATGGTTTGTATTAGCTCTTTGAAACTTGACAAAATAAAGGTGTTCTCACTTTTGTCTCTATGATTTGTTTCCGCTTCAAGTAGCCCTAAGCAGAGACTGTAAAAAAGCACTTTCATTGAACGGGGTTGCCAAGCTTCCAAGAAATTACGAGTTTCCGAAATACCAGCAAATATTTTTTCACCCAATCATGATGATACTTGGTGGTAATGATCGGTGCACAAATCCAAATTGTCTCACCAACTTTTGTTCTTCTAGGTTGAAGCACTCGTCTACAGTAGCAGTTTTTATATTTAGGTTTCACTCTGTTCTCTGCTCTATAGATAGATGAATTTGGAACTCTAAATCCAACATGGTTTGTAGTAGCTCTTTGAAACTAGAAAAAATAAAGGAGTTCTCAGTTTTGTCTCTATGGTTTGTTTCCTCTTCAATAGGCCTAGGCACAGACTGTGTAAAAGCACTTTCAATGAGGAAGTTGCCAAGCTTCTAAGAAATAACGAATTTCCGAAGTACCAGCAAATATTTTCTCACCCATCTTGATGATACTTGGTGGTAATGATCAGTACACAAATCTCACTTGGCTCACCAAATTTTGTTCTTCTAGGTTGAATTTTCGTCTACAGTAGCATTTTTTATATGTAGGTTTCACTTTGTTCTCTCTTATATAGATAGATGAATTCGGAACTCTAAATTCAACATGGTTTGTAGTAGCTTTTTGAAACTAGACAAATTAAAGTAGTTCTCATTTTTGTCTCTATGGTTTCTTTCTCTTCCAGTAGCCCTAGGCACAGAATGTGGAAAAGCACTTTCATTGAGAGGGGTTGCCAAGCTTCAAAGAAATAACGAGTTTCCGAAATACCAGCAAATATTTTTTCACCCAATCTTGATGATACTTGGTGGTAATGATCAGTAAACAAATCCCACTTGGCTCACCAAATTTTGTTCTTCTAGTTTGACGCGTTCATCTACAGTAGCAGATTTTATGTTTAGGTTTCACTGTGTTCTCTGCTATATAGAGAGATGAATTTGGAACTGTAAATCCATCATGGTTTGTAGTGGTTCTTTGAAACTTGAGAAAATAAAGGAGTTCTCAGTTTTGTCTCTATGGTTGTTATCCCCTTCAAGTAGCCCTAAGCAGAGACTGTGGAAAAGCACTTTCATTGAGAGGGGTTGCCAAGCTTCCAAGAAATTACGAGTTTCCGAAATACCAGCCAATATTTTTTCACCCAATCTTGATGATACTTGCACGTAATGATCAGTACACAAATCCCACTTGGCTCACCAAATTTTGTTCTTCTAGGTTGAAGCGTTCATCTACAGTAGCAGTTTATATATTTAGGTTTCACTCTATTCTCTGCTATAGAGATAGATGAATTTGGAACTCTAAATCCAACATGGTTTGTAGCAGCTCTTTGAAACTTGACAAAATAAAGGAGTTCTCAGATTTGTCTCTATGGTTTGTTTCCTCTTCAAGTAGCCCTAGGCACAGACTGTGGAAAAGCACTTTCATTGAGAGGGGTTGCCAAGCTTCCAACAAATTACGAGTTTCTGAAATACCAGCAAATATTTTTTCACAAAATCTTGATGATACTTGGTGGTAATGATCAGTACACAAATCCCACTTGACTCACCAAATTTTGTTCTTCTAGGTTGATGCATTCGTTTTCAGTAGCAGTTTTTATTTTTAGGTTTCACTCTGTTCTGTCCTATATAGATAGATGAATTTGAAAAACTAAATCAAACATGGTTTGTAGTAGCTCTTTGAAACTTGACAAAATAAAGGAGTTCTCAGCTTTGTCTCTATGGTTTGTACCCCTTAAAGTAGCCCAAAGCAGAGACTGTGGAAAAGCACTTTCATTAGAGGGGTTGCCAAGCTTCCAAGAAATTACGAGTTTCCGAAATACCAGCAAATATTTTTTCACCCAATGTTTATGATACGTGGTGGTAATGATCGGTACACAAATCCCACGTGGCTCACCATATTTTGTTCTTCTAGGTTGAATTGTTCGTCTAGAGTAGAAGTTTTTATATTTACCTTTCACTCTATTCTCTGCTACAAAGATAGATGAATTTGGAAGTCTAAATCCAACGTGATTTGTAGTAGCTCTTTGAAACTTGACAAAACAAAGCAGTTCTCGGTTTTGTCTCTATGGTTTGTTTCAACTTCAAGGAGCCCTAGGCACAGATTGTGGAAAAGCACTTTCATTGAGAGGGGTTGCCAAGCTTCAAAGAAATAACGAGTTTCCGAAATACCAGCAAATATTTATTCATTAAATCTTGTTGATACTTGGTGGTGATGATCAGTACACAAATCCCACTTGTCTCACTAAATTTTGTTCTTCTAGGTTGAAGCGTTCGTCTACAGTAGCAATTTTTATATTTAGGTTTTAATTTGTTCTTTCCTATATAGATAGATGAATTTGGAACTCTAAATCCAACATGGTTTGTAGTAGCTCTTTGAAACTTGACAAAATAAAGGAGTTCTCAATTTTGTCTCTATGGTTTGTTTCCTCTTCAAGTAGCCCTAAGCACAGACTGTGGAAAAGCACTTTCTTTGAGAGGCGTTGCCAAGCTTCCAAGAAATTAGAGTTTCCGAAATACCAGAAAATATTTTTTCACCCAATCTTCATGATACTTGGTGGTAATGATCAGTACACAAATCCCACTTGACTCACCAAACGTTGTTCTTCTAGGTTGATGCGTTCGTTTTCAGTAGCAGTTTTTATTTTTAGGTTTCACTCTGTTCTGTCCTATATAGATAGATGAATTTGGAACACTAAATCGAACATGGTTTGTAGTAGCTCTTTGAAACTTGACAAAATAAAGGAGTTCTCAGTTTTGTGTTTATGGTTTGTATCCCCTTCACGTAGCCAAAAGCTAGACTGTGGAAAAGCACTTTCATTGAGAGGGATTGCCAAGCATCCAAGAAATTACGAGTTTCCGAAATTCCAGCAAATATTTTTTCACCCAATCTTGATGATACGTGGTGGTAATGACAAGTCCACAAATCCCACTTGGCTCACCAAATTTTGTTCTTCTAAGTTGAAGTGTTCGTTTACAGTAGCAGTTTTTATTTTTAGGTTTCACTCTGTTCTCTCCTATATTGGTAGATGAATTTTAACTCTAAATCGAACATGGTTTGTTGTAGCTCTTTGAAACTTGACAAAATAAAGGAGTTCTCAGTTTTGTCTCTCTGATTTGTTTCCGCTTCAAGTAGCCTTAAGCAGAGATTGTGGAAAAGCACTTTCTTTGAGAGGGGTTGCCAAGATTCCAAGAAATTACGAGTTTCTGAAATACCATCAAATATTTTTTCACCCAATCTTGATGATACCTGGTGGTAAGGATCAGTACACAAATCACACTTGGCTCACCAAATTTTGTTCTTCTAGGTTGAAGCTTTCGTCTACAGTAGCAGTTTTTATATTTAGGTTTCACTCTATTCTCTGCTATATAGATAGATGAATTTGGAACACTAAATCAATCATGGTTTGTAGTGGCTCTTCGAAAGTTGACAAAATAAAGGAGTTCTCAGTTTTGTCTCTATGGTTTGTTTCTTTTTCAAGTAGCCCTAGGCACAGACTGTGGAAAAGCACTTTCATTGAGAGGGGTGGCCAAGCTTCCAAGAAATTACGAGTTTCCGAAATACCAGCAAATATTTTTTCACCCAATCTTGATGATACTTGGTGGTAATGATCAGTACACAAATCCCACTTGACTCACCAAATTTTGTTCTTCTAGGTTGATGCGTTAGTTTTCAGTAGCAGTTTTTATTTTTTGGTTTCACTCTGTTCTGTCCTATATAGATAGATGAATTTGGAACACTAAATCAAACATGGTTTGTAGTAGCTCTTTGAAACTTGAGAAAATAAAGGAGTTCTCAGTTTTGTCTCTATGGTTTGTATCCCCTTCAAGTAGCCCTAAGCAGACACTGTGGAAAAGCACTTTCATTGAGAGGGGTTGCCAAGCTTCCAAGAAATTACGAGTTTCCGAAATACCAGCAAATATTTTTTCACCCAATCTTGATGATACGTGGTGGTAATGACAAGTCCACAAATCCCACTTGGCTCACCAAATTTTGTTCTTCGAAGTTGAAGTGTTCGTTTAGAGTAGCAGTTTTTATTTTTAGGTTTCACTCTGTTCTCTCCGATATTGATAGATGAATTTGGAACTCTAAATCGAACATGGTTTGTTGTAGCTCTTTGAAACTTGACAAAATAAAGGAGTTCTCAGTTTTGTCTCTATGGTTTGTTTCCACTTCAAGTATCCTTAAGCAGAGACTCTGGAAAACCACTTTCATTGAGAGGGGTTGCCAAGCTTCCAAGAAATTACGAGTTTCCGAAATACCAGCAAATATTTTTTCACCCAATCTTGATGATACTTGCACGTAATGATCAGTACACAAATCAAACTTGGCTCACCAAATTTTGTTCTTCTAGGTTGAAGCGTTCGTCTACAGTAGCAGTTTTTATATTTAGGTTTCACTCTATTCTCTGCTATAAAGATAGATGAATTTGGAACTCTAAATCCAACATGGTTTGTAGTAGCTCTTTGAAACTTGACAAAATAAAGGAGTTCTCAGATTTGTCTCTATGGTTTGTTTCCTCTTCAAGTAGCCCTAGGCACAGACTGTGGAAAAGCACTTTCATTGAGAGGTGTTGCCAAGCTTCCAACAAATTACGAGTTTCTGAAATACCAGCAAATATTTTTTCACCCAATCTTGATGATACTTGGTGGCAATGATCAGTACACAAATCCCACTTGACTCACCAAATTTTGTTCTTCTAGGTTGATGCATTCGTTTTCAGTAGCAGTTTTTATTTTTAGGTTTCACTCTGTTCTTTCCTATATTGATAGATGAATTTGAAACACTAAATCAAACATGGTTTGTAGTAGCTTTTTGAAACTTGACAAAATAAAGGAGTTCTCAGTTTTGTCTCTATGGTTTATATCCCCTTAAAGTAGCCCTAAGCAGAGACTGTGGAAAAGCACTTTCATTAGAGGGGTTGCCAAGCTTCCAAGAAATTACGAGTTTCCGAAATACCAGCAAATATTTTTCACCCAATCTTGATGATACGTGGTGGTAATGACAAGTCCACAAATCCCACTTGGCTCACCAAATTTTGTTCTCAGAAGTTGAAGTGTTCGTTTACAGTAGCAGTTTTTATATTTAGGTTTCACTCTGTTCTCTGCTATAGAGATAGATGAATTTGGAACTCTAAATCCATCATGGTTTGTAGTGGCTCTTCGAAAGTGGACAAAATAAAGGAGTTCTCAGTTTTGTCTCTATGGTTTGTTTCCTCTTCAAGTAGCCCTAGGCACAGACTGTGGAAAAGCACATTCATTGAGAGTGGTTGCCAAGCTTCTAAGAAATAACGAGTTTCCGAAATACCAGCAAATATTTTTTCATCCAATGATGATATTTGGTGGTAATGTCAAGTACACAAATCCCACTTGGCTCACCAAATTTTGTTCTTCTAGGTTGAAGCGTTCGTCTACAGTAGCAGTTTTTATATTTAGGTTTCACTCTGCTCTCTGATATATAGATAGATAAATTTGGAACTCTAAATCCAACATGGTTTGTAGTAGCTCTTTGAAACTTGACAAAATAATGGAGTTCTCAGTTTTGTCTCTATGGTTTGTTTCCTCTTCAAGTAGCCGTAGGCACAGACTGTGTAAAACCACTTTCATTGAAAGGGGTTGCCAAACTTCCAAGATATTACGATTTTCCGAAATACCAGCAAATATTTTGTCACCCAATGTTGATGATACGTGGTGGTAATGATCGGTACACAAATCCCACATGGCTCACCAAATTTTGTACTTCTAGGTTGAAGCGTTCGTCTACAGTAGCAGTTTTTATATTTTTTTTCACTCTGTTCTCTGCTATATAGATAGTTGAATTTGGAACTCTAAATCCAACATGGTTTGTAGGAGCTCTTTGAAACAAGACAATATAAAGGAGTTCTCAGTTTTGTCTCTATGATTTGTATCCGCTTCAAGTAGCCCTAAGCAGAGACTGTGGAAATGCACATTCATTGAGAGGGGTTGCCAAGCTTCCAAGAAATTACGAGTTTCCGAAATACCAGCAAATATTTTTTCACCCAAACTTGATGATACGTGGTGGGAATGACAAGTCCACAAATCCCACTTGGCTCACCAAATTTTGTTCTTCTATGTTGAAGCGTTCGTTTACAGTAGCAGTTTTTATTTTTAGGTTTCACACTGTTCTCTCCTATATAGATAGATGAATTTGGAACGCGAAATCCTACATGGTTTGTAGTAGCTCTTTGAAACTTGACAAAATAAAGGAGTTGTCAGTTTTGTCTCTATGATATGTTTCCGCTTCAAGTAGCCCTAAGCAGAGACTGTAAAAAATCAATTTCATTGAGAGGGGTTGCCAAGCTTCCAAGAAATTACGAGTTTCCAAAATACCAGCAAATATTTTTTCACCCAATCTTGATGATACTTGGTGGTGATGATCCGTCCACAAATCCCACTTGGCTCACAAATTTTGTTCTTCTAGGTTGAAGCGTTCGTCTACAGTAGCAGTTTATATATTTAGGTTTCACTCTGTTCTCTCCTATATAGATAGATGAATTTGGAACCCTAAATCCAATATGTTTTGCAGTAGCTCTTTGTAATTTGAAAAAATAAAGTAGTTCTCAGTTTTGTCTCTATGTTTTGTTTCCTCTTCAAGTTGTCCTAGGCTCACACTGTGGAAAAGCACTTTCATTGAGAGGGGTTGCCAAGCTTCTAAGAAATAACGAGTTTCCGAAATACCAGCAAATATTTTTTCACCGAATCTTGATGATACTTGGTGGTAATGATCAGTGCACAAATCCCACTGGGGTTACCAAATTTTGTTCTTCTAGGTTGAAGTGTTTGTTTACAGTAGCAGTTTTTATTTTTAGGTTTCACTCTGTTCTCTCCTATATAGATAGATGAATTTGGAACTCTAAATCCAACATGGTTTGTAGTAGCTCTTTGAAACTTGAAAAAATAAAGGAGTTCTCAGTTTTGTCTCTATGGATTGTTTCCTCTTCAAGTAGCCATAGGCACTGACTGTGGAAAAGCACTTTCATTGAGAGGGGTTGCCAAGCTTCTAAGAAATAACGAGTTTCAGAAATACCAGCAAATATTTTTTCACCCAATCTTGATGATACTTGGTGGTGAAGATCGGTACACAAATCCCACTTGGCTCACCAAATTATGTTCTTCTAGGTTGAAGCGTTCGTCTACAATAGCAGTTTTTATATTTAGGTTTCACTCTGTTCTCTCCTATATAGATAGATGAATTTGGAAGTCTAAATCCAATATGGTTTATAGTAGCTCTTTGAAATTTGACAAAATAAAGGAGTTCTCAGTTTTGTCTCTATGATTTGTTTCCGCTTCCAGTAGCCCTAAGCAGAGACTGTAAAAAAGCACTTTCATTGAGAGGGGTTGCCAAGCTTCCAAGAAATTACGAGTTTCCGAAATACCAGCAAATATTTTTTTACCCAATCTTGATGATACTTGGTGGTGATGATCGGTAAACAAATCCCACTTGGCTCACCAAATTTTGTTCTTCTAGGTTGAAGCGTTCGTCTACAGTAGCAGTTTTTATATTTGGGTTTCACTCTGTTCTCTCCTATATAGATAGATGAATTTGGAACTCTAAATCCAATATGGTTATAGTAGCTCTTTGAAACTTGACGAAATAAAGGAGTTCTCAGATTTGTTTCTATGATTTGATTCTGCTTCAAGTAACCCTAAGCAGAGACTGTAAAAAAGCACTTTCATTGAGAGGGGTTGCCAAGCTTCCAAGAAATTACGAGTTTCCGAAATACCAGCAAATATTTTTTCACGCAATCTTGATGACACTTGGTGGTAATGATCAGTACACAAATCCCACCTGGCTCACCAAATTTTGTTCTTCTTGGTTGGAACATTCGTCTACAGTAGCAGTTTTTATATTTAGGTTACACTCTGTTCTCTCCTATATAGATAGATGATTTTGGAACTCAAAATCCAATATGCTTTGTAGTAGCTCTTTGAACCTTGACAAAGTAAAGGAGTTCTAAGTTTTGTCTCCATGTTTTGTTTCCTCTTCAAGTAGTCCTAGGCACTAACTGTGGAAAAGCCCTTTCATTGAGAGGGAATGCCAAGCTTCTAAGAAATAATGAGTTTCCGAAATTCCAGCAAATATTTTTTCACCATATCTTGATGATACGTGGTGGTAATGATCGGTACACAAATCCCACTTGGCTCACCAAATTTTGCTCTTCTAGGTTGAAGCGTTCGTTTGCTGTAGCAGTTTTTATATTTAGGTTTCACTCTATTCTCTGCTATATAGATAGATGAATTTGGAACTCTAAATCCAACATGGTTTGTAGTAGCTCTTTGAAACTTGACAAAATAAAGGAGTTCTCAGTTTTGTCTCTATGGTTTGTTTCCTCTTCAAGTAGCCCTAGGCACAGACGGTGGTAAAGCATTTTCATTGAGAAAGGTTGCCAAGCTTCTAAGAAATAACGAGTTTCCGAAATACCAGCTAATATTTTATCACCCAATGTTGATGATACTTGGTGGATATGATAGGTACACAAATCCCACTTGGCTCACCAAATTTTGTTCTTCTAGGTTGAATTGTTCGTCTACTGTAGCAGTTTTTATTTTTAGGTTTTCCTCTGTTCTCTCCTATATAGATAGATGAATTTGGAACTCTAAATCCAACATGTTTTGCATTAGCTCTTTGAAACTTGAGAAAATAACGTAGTTCTCAGTTTTGTCTCTATGGTTTGTTTCCTCTTCAAGTAGTCCTAGGCACAGACTGTGGAAAAGCACTGTCATTGAGAGGTGTTGCCAAGCTTCTAAGAAACAAGGAGTTTCCGAAACACCAGCAAATATTTTTTCACCGAATCTTTATGATACTTATTGGTAATGATCAGTACACAAATCCCACTTGGCTCACCAAATTTTGTTCTTCTAGGTTGAAGCGTTCGTCTACAGTAGCAGTTTTTATATTTGGGTTTCACTCTGTTCTCTCCTACATAGACAGATGAATTTGGAACTCTAAATCCAATATGGTTTGTAGTAGCTCTTTGAAACTTGACAAAATAAAGGAGTGCTCAGTTTTGTCTCTATGATTTGTTTCCGCTTCAAGTAGCCCTAAGCAGAGACTGAGGAAAAGCACTTTCATTGAGAGGGGTTACCAAGCTTCCACGAAATTACGAGTTTCCGAAATACCAGCAAATATTTTTTTACCCAATCTTGATGATACTTGCTGGTAATGATCGGTACACAAATCCCACTTGGCTCACCAAATATAGTTCTTCTAGTTTGAAGCGTTCGTTTAGAGTAGCAGTTTTTATATTTAGGTTTCACTCTATTCTCTGCTATATAGATAGATGAATTTGGAACTCTAAATCCAACATGGTTTTAGTATCTCTTTGAAACTTGAAAAAAGAAAGGAGTTCTCAGTTTTGTCTATATGGTTTGTTTCCTCTTCAAGTAGCCCTAGGCACAGACGGTGGAAAAGCACTTTCATTGTGAGGGGTTGCCAAGCTTCTAAGCAATAACGAGTTTCCGAAATTCCAGCAAATATTTTTTCATCGAATCTTGATGATCCTTGGTGGTATTGATCAGTACACAAATCCCACTTGGCTCACCACGTTTTGTTCTTCTAGGTTGAAGCGTTCGTTTACAGTAGCAGTTTTTATTTTTATGTTTCACTCTGTTCTCTGCTAAATAGATAGATGAATTTGGAACTCTAAATCCAACATTGTTTGCAGTAGCTCTTTGAAACTTGAGAAAATAACATAGTTCTCAGTTTTGTCTCTATGGTGTGTTTCCTCTTCAAGTAGCCCTTGGCACAGAAGGTGGAAAAGCACTTTCATTGAGAGGGGTTACCAAGCTTCCACGAAATTACGAGTTTCCGAAATACCAGCAAATATTTTTTCACCCAATCTTGATGATACTTGGTGGTAATGATCGGTACGCAAATCCCACTTGGCTCACCAAATATAGTTCTTCTAGGTTGAAGCGTTCGTTTAGAGTACCAGTTTTTATATTTAGGTTTCACTCTATTCTCTGCTATATAGATAGATGAATTTGGAACTCTAAATCCAACATGGTTTTAGTAGCTCTTTGAAACTTGACAAAATAAAGGAGTTCTCAGTTTTGTCTCCATGGTTTCTTTCCTCTTCAAGTAGCCCTAGGCACAGACGGTGGAAAAGCACTTTCATTGAGAGGGTTTGCCAAGCTTCTAAAAAATAACAAGTTTCTGAAATACCAGCAAATATTTTTTCACCCAATGTTGATGATACTTGGTGGTAATGGTCAGTACACAAATCCCACTTCTCTCACCAAATTTTGTTCTTGTAGGTTGAAGCGTTCGTCTAGTGTAGCAGTTTTTATATTTAGGTTTCCCTCTGTTCTCTCCTATATAGATAGATGAATTTGGAACTCTAAATCCAACATGGTTTGCAGTAGCTCTTTGAAACTTGCCAAAATAAAGTAGTTCTCTGTTTTGTCTCTATGTTTTGTTTCCTCTTCAACTTGACCTAGGCACAGACTGTGGAAAAGCACTTTCATTGAGAGGGGTTGCCAAGCTTCTAAGCAACAACGAGTTTTCGAAATTCCAGCATATATTTTTTCACCGAATCTTGATGATCCTTGGTGGTATTGATCAGTACAAAAATCCCACTTGTCTCACCACGTTTTGTTCTTTTAGGTTGAAGCGTTCGTTTAGAGTAGCAGTTTTTAATTTTAGGTTTCACTCTGTTCTCTGCTATATAGATAGATGAATTTGGAACTCTAAATCCAACATGGTTTGTAGTAGCTCTTTGAAACTTGACAAAATAAAGGAGTTCTCAGTATTGTCTCTATGGTTTGTTTCCTATTCAAGTACCCCTAGGAACAGACTGGGGAAAAGCACTTTCATTGTGTGGGGATGCCAAGCTTCTAAGAAATAACAAGTTTCCGAAATACCAGCAAATATTTTTTCAGGCAATCTTGATGCCACTTGGTGGTAATGATCAGTACACAAATCCCACTTGGCTCACCAAATTTCGTTCTTCTAGGTTGGAGCGTTCGTCTACAGTAGCAGTTTTTATATTTAGGTTTCACTCTGTTCTCTCCTATGTAGATAGATGATTTTGGAACTCTAAATACAATATGGTTTGTAGTAGCTCTTTGAAACTTGACAAAGTAAAGGAGTTCTCAGTTTCGTCTCTATGATGTGTTTCCGCTTCATGTAGCCCTAAGCAGAGACTGTGGAAAAGCACTTTCATTGAAAGGGGTTGCCAAGCTTCCAAGAAATTACGAGTTTCCGAAATACTAGCAAATATTTTTTTACGCAAGTTGATGATACGTGGTGGTAGTGATCGGTACACAAATCCAACTTGGCTCAGCAAATTTTGTTCTTCTAGGTTGAAGCGTTCATCTACAGTAGCAGTTTATATATTTATGTTTCACTCTGTTCTCTGCTATATAGACAGATGAATTTGGAACTCTAAATCCAACATGGTTTGTAGTAGCTCTTTGAATCTTGACAAAATAAAGGAGTTCTCAGTTTTGTCTCTATGGTTTATTTCCTCTTCAACTAGCCTTAGGCACAGACGGTAAAAAAGCACTTTCATTGAGAGGGCTTGCCAAACTTCTAAGAAATAAGGAGTTTCCGAAATACCAGAAAATATTTTTTCACCCAATGTTGATGATACTTGGTGGCAATGATCAGTACACGAATCCCACTTGGCTCACCAAATTTTGTTCTTCTAGGTTGAAGCGTTTGTCTACTGTAGCAGTTTTTATATTTAGGTTTCCCTCTGTTCTCTCCTATATAGATAGAGGAATTTTGAACTCTAAATCCAACATGGTTTGCAGTAGCTCTTTGAAACTTGAGAAAATAACGTAGTTCTCAGTTTTGTCTCTATGTTTTGTTTCCTCTTCATGTAGTCCTAGGCACAGACTGTGGAAAAGCACTTTCATTGAGAGGGTTGCCAAGCTTCTAAAAATAACGAGTTTCCGAAATACCAGCAAATATTTTTTCACCGAATCTTTATGATACTTGGTGGTAATGATCAGTACACAAATTCCACTTGGCTCACCAAATTTGTTATTCTAGGTTGAGCGTTAGTCTACAGTAGCAGATTTATATTAGGTTTCACTCTGTTCTCTCCTATATAGAAAGATGAATTCGGAACTCTAAATCCAATATGGTTTGTAGTAGCTCTTTGAAACTTGACAAAATAAAGGAGTTCTCAGTTTTGTCTCTATAGTTTGATTCCTCTTCAAGTAGCCCTAGGCACAGATGGTGGAAAAGCACTTTCATTGAGAGGGTCTGCCAAGATTCTAAGAAATAACGAGTTTCCGAAATACCAGCAAATATTTTTTCACCCAATGTTGATGATACTTGGGGGTAATGATCAGTACAAAAATCCCACTTGGCTCACCAAATTTTGTTCTTGTAGGTTGAAGCGTTCGTCTACTGTAGCAGTTTTTATATTTAGGTTTCCCTCTTTTCTCTCCTATATAGATAGATGAATTTGGAACTCTAAATCCAACATGCTTTGCAGTTGCTCTAAGAAACTTGACAAAATAAAGTAGTTCTCAGTTTTTTCTCTATGTTTTGTTTCCTCTTCAGGTAGACCTAGGCACAGACTGTGGAAATGCATTTTCATTGAGAGGTGATGCCAATCTTCTAAGAAATAACGAGTTTCTGAAATACCAGCAAATGTTTTTTCACCCAATCTTGATGATACTTGGTGGTAAGGACAAGTACACAAATCCCACAAGGCTCACCAAATTTTGTTCTTCTAGGTTGAATCATTCGACTACAGTAGCAGTTTTTATTTTTAGGTTTCACTCTGTTCTCTCCTATATAGATAGATGAATTTGGAACACTAAATCAAACATGGTTTGTAGTAGCTCTTTGAAACTTGACAAAATAAAGGAGTTCTCAGTTTTGTCTCTATGATTTTTTTCTGCTTCAAGTAGCCCTAAGCAGAGACTGTGGAAAAGCACTTTCATTGAGAGAGGTGGCCAGGCTTCCAAAAAATAACGAGTTTCCAAAATACCAGCAAATATTTTTTCACCGAATCCAGATGATACTTGGTGGTAAGGACAAGTACACAAATCCCACTTGGCTCACCAAATTTTGTTCTGTTATGTTGAAGCGTTCGTCTACAGTAGCAGTTTTTATATTTAGCTTTCACTCTGTTCTCTGCTATATAGATAGATGAATTTGGAACTCTAATACAACATGGTTTGCAGTAGCTCTTTGAAACTTGACAAAATAAAGTAGTTCTCAGTTTTGTCTCAATGTTTTGTTTTCTCTTCAAATAGTCCTAGGCACAGACTGTGGAAAAGCACTTTCATTGAGAGGGGTTGCCAAGCTTCTAAGAAATAACGAGTTTCCGAAATACCATCAAATATTTTTTCACCGAATCTTGATGATACTTGGTGGTAATGATCAGTACACAAATCCCACTTGGCTCACCAAATTTTGTTCTTCTAGGTTGAAGCGTTCCTTTACAGTAGAGGTTTTTATTTTTAGGTTTCCCTCTGTTATCTTTTATAGAGATAGATGAATTTGGAACTCTAAATCCAACATGGTTTGTAGTAGCTCTTTGAAACTTGACAAAATAAGGTAGTTCTCAGTTTTGTCTCTATGTTTTGTTTTCTCTTCAAGTAGTCCTAGGCACAGACTGTGGAAAAGCACTTTCATTGAGAGGGTTTGCCAAGCTTCTAAGAAATACCGAATTTCCGAAATAGCAGCAAATATTTTTTCACCCAATGTTGATGATACTTGGTGGTAATGATCAGTACACAAATCCCACTTGGCTCACCAAATTTTGTTCTTCTACGTTGAAGCGTTCGACTACTGTAGCAGTTTTTACATTTAGGTTTCACTCTGTTCTCTTCAATATAGACAGATTAATTTGGAACTCTAAATACAATATGGTTTGTAGTAGCTCTTTGAATCTTGACAAAATAAAGGAGTTCTCAGTTTTGTCTCTATGGTTTATTTCCTCTTCAACTAGCCTTAGGCACAGACGGTAAAAAAGCACTTTCATTGAGAGGGCTTGCCAAACTTCTAAGAAATAAGGAGTTTCCGAAATACCAGAAAATATTTTTTCACCCAATGTTGATGATACTTGGTGGCAATGATCAGTACACGAATCCCACTTGGCTCACCAAATTTTGTTCTTCTAGGTTGAAGCGTTTGTCTACTGTAGCAGTTTTTATATTTAGGTTTCCCTCTGTTCTCTCCTATATAGATAGAGGAATTTTGAACTCTAAATCCAACATGGTTTGCAGTAGCTCTTTGAAACTTGAGAAAATAACGTAGTTCTCAGTTTTGTCTCTATGTTTTGTTTCCTCTTCATGTAGTCCTAGGCACAGACTGTGGAAAAGCACTTTCATTGAGAGGGTTGCCAAGCTTCTAAAAAATAACGAGTTTCCGAAATACCAGCAAATATTTTTTCACCGAATCTTTATGATACTTGGTGGTAATGATCAGTACACAAATCCCACTTGGCTCACCAAATTTTGTTATTCTAGGTTGAGCGTTAGTCTACAGTAGCAGATTTATATTAGGTTTCATCTGTTCTCTCCTATATAGAAAGATGAATTCGGAACTCTAAATCCAATATGGTTTGTAGTAGCTCTTTGAAACTTGACAAAATAAAGGAGTTCTCAGTTTTGTCTCTATAGTTTGATTCCTCTTCAAGTAGCCCTAGGCACAGATGGTGGAAAAGCACTTTCATTGAGAGGGTCTGCCAAGATTCTAAGAAATAACGAGTTTCTGAAATACCAGCAAATATTTTTTCACCCAATGTTGATGATACGTGGGGGTAATGATCAGTACAAAAATCCCACTTGGCTCACCAAATTTTGTTCTTGTAGGTTGAAGCGTTCGTCTACTGTAGCAGTTTTTATATTTAGGTTTCCCTCTTTTCTCTCCTATATAGATAGATGAATTTGGAATTCTAAATCCAACATGCTTTGCAGTTGCTCTAAGAAACTTGACAAAATAAAGTAGTTCTCAGTTTTTTCTCTATGTTTTGTTTCCTCTTCAGGTAGACCTAGGCACAGACTGTGGAAATGCATTTTCATTGAGAGGTGATGCCAATCTTCTAAGAAATAACGAGTTTCTGAAATACCAGCAAATGTTTTTTCACCCAATCTTGATGATACTTGGTGTTAAGGACAAGTACACAAATCCCTCAAGGCTCACCAAATTTTGTTCTTCTAGGTTGAAGCATTCGACTACAGTAGCAGTTTTTATTTTTAGGTTTCACTCTGTTCTCTCCTATATAGATAGATGAATTTGGAACACTAAATCAAACATGGTTTGTAGTAGCTCTTTGAAACTTGACAAAATAAAGGAGTTCTCAGTTTTGTCTCTATGATTTTTTTCCGCTTCAAGTAGCCCTAAGCAGAGACTGTGGAAAAGCACTTTCATTGAGAGAGGTGGCCAGGCTTCCAAAAAATAACGAGTTTCCAAAATGCCAGCAAATATTTTTTCACCGAATCCAGATGATACTTGGTGGTAAGAACAAGTACACAAATCCCACTTGGCTCACCAAATTTTGTTCTGTTATGTTGAAGCGTTCGTCTACAGTAGCAGTTTTTATATTTAGCTTTCACTCTGTTCTCTGCTATATAGATAGATGAATTTGGAACTCTAATACAACATGGTTTGCAGTAGCTCTTTGAAACTTGACAAAATAAAGTAGTTCTCAGTTTTGTCTCAATGTTTTGTTTTCTCTTCAAATAGTCCTAGGCACAGACAGGGGAAAAGCACTTTCATTGAGAGGGGTTGCCAAGCTTCTAAGAAATAACGAGTTTCCGAAATACCATCAAATATTTTTTCACCGAATCTTGATGATACTTGGTGGTAATGATCAGTACACAAATCCCACTTGGCTCACCAAATTTTGTTCTTCTCTGTTGAAGCGTTCCTTTACAGTAGAGGTTTTTATTTTTAGGTTTCCCTCTGTTAT
>NW_027516755.1:33526-53934 GCF_048772815.1 Callospermophilus lateralis
TCTAGGTTTCACTCTGTTCTCTCCGATATAGATAGAAGAATTTGGAACTCTAAATCCAACATGGTTTGTAGTAGCTTATTGAAAGTTGACAAAATAAAGGAGTTCTAAGTTTTGTCTATATGGATTGTTTCTTCTTCAAGTAGCCCTAGGCACAGACTGTGGAAAAGCACTTTCATTGAGAGGGTTCCCAAGCTTCTAAGAAATAACGAGTTTCCGAAATACCAGCAAATATTTTTTTAAACAATCTTGTAGATACGAGGTGGTAATGATCAGTACACAAATCCCACTCTGCTCACCAAATTTTGTTCTTCTGGGTTGAATCGTTCGTCTACAGTAGCAGTTTTTATATTTAGGTTTCACTCTATTCTCTCCTATAAAGATAGATGAATTTGAAATTCAAAATCCAACATGTTGTGTAATAGCTCCTTGAAAGTTGACAAAATAAAGGAGTTCTCAGTTTTGTCTGTATGGTTTGTTTCCTCCTCAAGTAGCCCTAGGCACAGACTGTGGAAAAGCACTTTCATTGAGAGGGGTTGCCAAGCTTCTAAGAAATAACGAGTTTCCGAGATACCAGGAAATATTTTTTCACCCAACCTTGATGATACTTGGTGGTAATGACAAGTATACAAATCCACTTGGCTCACCAAATTTTGTTCTTCTTGGTTGAAGCGTTCGTCTAGAGTAGCAGTTTTTAATTTTTAGGTTTCACTCTGTTCTCTCCTATATAGATAGATGAATTTGGAACTCTAAATCCAACATGGTTTGCAGTAGCTCGTTGAAACTTGTCAAAATAAAAGAGTTCTCAGTTTTGTCTCTATGGTTTGTTTCCCCTTCAAGTAGCCCTAGGCACAGACTGTGGAAAAGCACTTTCATTGAGAGGGGTTGCCAAGCTTCTAAGAAATAACGAGTTTCTGAAATACTAGCAAATATTTTTTCACCCAATCTTGATGATACTTGGTGGTGATGATCGGTCCACAAATCCCACTTGGCTCACCAATTTTTGTTTTTCTAGATTGAAGCGTTCGTCTACAGTAGCAGTGTTTATGTTTAGGTTTCACTCTGTTCTCTGCTATATAGATAGATGAATTTGGAATTCAAAATACAACATGGTGTGTAATAGCTCTTTGAAACTTGACAAAATAAAGGAGGTCTCAGTTTTGTCTCTATGGATTGTTTCCTCTTTAAGTAGCCCTAGGCAATGACTGTGGAAAAGCACTTCCATTGAAAGGGGTTGCCAAGCTTCCAATAAATTACGAGTTTTCGAAATACCAGCAAATATTTCTTCACCCATTGTTGATGATACGTGGTGGTAATGACAAGTAGGCAAATCCCACTTGGCTCACCAAATTTTGCTCTCTTATTTTGAAACGTTCGTTTACAGTACCAGTTTTTATTTTTAGGTTTTAGTCTCTTCTCTCCTATATAGATAGATGAATTTGGAACTCTAAATCCAACATGGTTTGTAGTAGCTCTTTGAAACTTGACAATATAAAGGAGTTCTCAGTTTTTTCTCTATGATTTGTTTCCGCTTCATGTAGCCCTAAGCTAAGACTGTGGAAAAGCACTTTCATTGAAAGGGGTTGCCAAGCACCCAATAAATTACGAGTTTCCGAAATACCAGCAAATATTTTTTCACCCAATGTTGATGATACGTGGTGGTAATGACAAGTAAACAAATCCCACTTGGATCAAAAAATTTTGTTCTTCTAGGTTGCAGCGTTCGTTTACAGTAGCAGTTTGTATATTTAGGTTTAACTCTGTTCTCTCCTATATAGATAAATGAATTTGGAACTCTAAATCCAACATGGTTTGTAGTAGCTCTTTGAGTGTTGACAAAATAAAGGAGTTCTCAGTTTTGTCTCTATGGTTTGTTTCCTCTTCAAGTAGACCTAGGCACAGACTGTGGAAAAACACTTTCATTGAGAGGGTTGCCAAGCTTCTAAGAAATAACGAGTTTCCGAAATACCAGCAAATATTTTTTCACCCAATGTTGATGATACTTGGTGGTAATAATCAGTACACAAATCCCACTTGGCTCACCAAATTTTGTTCTTCTGGGTTGAATCGTTCGTCTACAGTAGCAGTTTTTATATTTAGGTTTCACTCTGTTCTCTCATATATAGATAGATGAATTTGGAATTCAAAATCCAACATGGTGTGTAATAGCTCTTTGAAACTTGACAAAATAATGGAGTTCTCAGTTTTGTCTGTATGGTTTGTTTCCTCTTCAAGTAGCCCTAGGCACAGACTGTGGAAAATCACTTTCATTGAGAGGGGTTGCCAAGCTTCTAAGAAATAACGATTTTCCGAAATACCAGGAAATATTTTTTCACCCAATTTTGATGATACTTGGTGGTAATGACAAGTACACAAATCCCACTTGGCTCACCAAATTTTGTTCTTCTTGGTTGAAGCATTCGTTTACAGTAGCAGTTTTCATTTTTAGGTTTTACTCTGTTCTCTGTTACATAGATAGATGAATTTGGAACTCTAATCCAAAATGGTTTGTAGTAGCTCTTTGAAACTTGACAAAATAAAGGAGTTCTCAGTTTTGTCTATATGGATTGTTTCCTCTTCAAGTAGCCCTAGGCACTGAGTGTGGAAAAGAACTTTAATTGAGAGGGGTTGCCAAGCTTCTAAGAAATAACGAGTTTCCGAAATACCAGCAAATATTTTTTAACCGAATCTTCATGATACTTGGTGGTGATGATCGGTACACAAATCCCACTTGGGTCACCAAATTTTGTTCTTCTAGGTTGAAGCGTTCGTCTACAGTAGCAGTTTTTATATTTAGGTTTCACTCTGTTCTTTCCTAAATAGATAGATGAATTTGGAACTCTAAATCCAACATGGTTTGTAGTAGCTCTTTGAAACTTGACAATATAAAGGAGTTCTCAGTTTTGTCTCTATGATTTGTTTCCGCTTCATGTAGCCCTAAGCTAAGACTGTGGAAAAGCACTTTCATTGAAAGGGGTTGCCAAGCACCCAATAAATTACGAGTTTCCGAAATACCAGCAAATATTTTTTCACCCAATGTTGATGATACGTGGTGGTAATGACAAGTAAACAAATCCCACTTAAATCAAAAAATTTTGTTCTTCTAGGTTGCAGCGTTCGTTTACAGTAGCAGTTTTTATATTTAGGTTTCACTCTGTTCTCTCCTATATAGATAAATGAATTTGGAACTCTAAATCCAACATGGTTTGTAGTAGCTCTTTGAGTGTTGACAAAATAAAGGAGTTCTCAGTTTTGTCTCTATGGTTTGTTTCCTCTTCAAGTAGACCTAGACACAGACTGTGGAAAAACACTTTCATTGAGAGGGTTGCCAAGCTTCTAAGAAATAACGAGTTTCCGAAATACCAGCAAATATTTTTTCACCCAATGTTGAAGATACTTGGTGGTAATAATCAGTACACAAATCCCACTTGGCTCACCAAATTTTGTTCTTCTGGGTTGAATCGTTCGTCTACAGTAGCAGTTTTTATATTTAGGTTTCACTCTGTTCTCTCCTATATAGATAGATGAATTTGGAATTCAAAATCCAACATGGTGTGTAATAGCTCTTTGAAACTTGACAAAATAATGGAGTTCTCAGTTTTGTCTGTATGGTTTGTTTCCTCTTCAAGTAGCCCTAGGCACAGACTGTGGAAAAGCACTTTCATTGAGAGGGGTTGCCAAGCTTCTAAGAAATAACGAGTTTCCGAAATACCAGGATATATTTTTTCACCCAATCTTGATGATACTTGGTGGTAATGACAAGTACACAAATCCCACTTGGCTCACCAAATTTTGTTCTTCTTGGTTGAAGCATTCGTTTACAGTAGCAGTTTTTATTTTTAGGTTTTACTCTGTTCTCTGTTACATAGATAGATGAATTTGGAACTCTAATCCAAAATGGTTTGTAGTAGCTCTTTGAAACTTGACAAAATAAAGGAGTTCTCAGTTTTGTCTATATGGATTGTTTCCTCTTCAAGTAGCCCTAGGCACTGAGTGTGGAAAAGAACTTTAATTGAGAGGGGTTGCCAAGCTTCTAAGAAATAACGAGTTTCCGAAATACCAGCAAATATTTTTTAACCGAATCTTCATGATACTTGGTGGTGATGATCGGTACACAAATCCCACTTGGGTCACCAAATTTTGTTCTTCTAGGTTGAAGCGTTCGTCTACAGTAGCAGTTTTTATATTTAGGTTTCACTCTGTTCTTTCCTAAATAGATAGATGAATTTGGAATTCTAAATCCAACATGGTTTGTAGTAGCTCTTTGAAACTTGACAAAAGAAAAGAGTTCTCAGTTTTGTCTCTGTGATTTGTTTCCTCTTCAAGTAGCCCTAGGCACAGACTGTGGAAAAGCACTTTCATTGAGAGGGTTGCCAAACTTCTAAGAAATAACGATTTTCCGAAATACCAGCAAATATATTTTCTCCCAATGTTGATGATACGTGGTGGTAATGATCAGTACACAAATCCCAATTGGCTCACCAAATTTTGTTCTTCTGGGTTGAATCTTTAGTCTACAGTAGCAGTTTTTATATTTAGGTTTCACTCTGTTCTCTCTTATATAGATAGATGAATTTGGAACTCTAAATCCAACATGGTTTGTAGTGGCTCTTTGAAACCTGACAAAATAAAGGAGTTCTCAGTTTTGTCTCTATGGTTTGTTTCCTCTTCAAGTAGCCCCAGGCACAAACGGTGGAAAAGCACTTTCTTTGAGAGGTTGCCAAGCTTCCAAGAAATTACGAGTTTCCCAAATACCAGCAAATATTTTTTCCCCAATCTTGATGATACTTGGTGTTAATGATCGGTACACAAATCCCACTTGACTCACCAAATTTTGCTCTTCTAGGTTGAAGCGTTCGTTTTCAGTAGCAGTTTTTATTTTTAGGTTTCACTCTGTTCTCTCCTATATAGATAGATGAATTTGGAACTCTAAATCCAACATGGTTTGTAGTAGCTCTTTGAACCTTGACAAAATAAAGGAATTCTCAGTTTTGTCTCTATGATTTGTTTCCGCTATAAGTAGCCCTAAGCAGTGACTGTGGAAAAGCACTTTCATTGAGAGCGGTTGCCAAGCTTCCAAGAAATTACGAGTTTCCGAAATACCAGCAAATATTTTTTCACCCAATCTTGATGATACTTGGTGGTAATCATCAGTACACAAATCCCATTTGGCTTAACACATTTTGTTCTTCTAGGTTGAAGCGTTCGACTACAGTAGCAGTTTTTATATTTAGGTTTCACTCTGTTCTATCCTATATGGATAGATGAATTAGGAACTCTAAATCCAACATGGTTTGTAGTAGCTCTTTGAAACTTGACAAAATAAAAAAGTTCTCAGTTTTGTCTATATGATTTGTTTCCGCTTCATGTAGCCCTAAGCAGTGACTGTGGAAAAGCACTTTCCTTGAGAGGGGTTGCCAAGGTTCCAACAAATTACGAGTTTCCGAAATACCAGCAAATATTTTTTCAGCCAATCTTGATGATACTTGGTGGTAATGATCAATTCACAAATCCCACTTGGATCACCAGATTTTGTTCTTCTTGGTTGAAGCGTTGGTCTACAGTAGCAGTTTATATGTTTAGGTTTCACTCTGTTCTCTGCTATATAGATAGATGAATTTGGAACTCTAAATCCAACATGGTTTGTAGTAGCTCTTTGAAACTTGACAAAATAAAGGAGTTCTCTGTTTTGTCTCTATGGTTTGTTTCCTCTTCACGTACCCCTAGGAACAGACTCTGGAAAAGCACTTTCATTCAGTGGGGTTGCCAAGCTTCTAAGAAATAACGAGTTTCCGAAATACCAGCAAATATTTTTTCACGCAATCTTGATGACACTTGGTGGTGAAGTTCGGTACACAAATCCCACTTGACTCACCAAATTATGTTCTTCTAGGTTGAAGCGTTCGTTTACAGTAGCAGTTTTTATTTTTAGGTTTCACTCTGTTCTCTCCTATATAGATAGATGAATTTGGAACTCTAAATCCAACATGGTTTGTAGTAGCTCTTTGAAACTTGACAAAATAAAAAAGTTCTCAGTTTTGTCTCTATGAATTGTTTCCTCTTCAAGTAGCCCTAGGCACAGACGGTGGATACGCACTTTCATTGAGAGGGGTTGACAAACTTCCAAGAAATTACGAGTTTCCGAAATACCAGCAAATATTTTTTCACCCAATCTTGATGATACATGGTGGTAATGATCAGTTCACAAATCCCACTTGGATCACCAAATTTTGTTCTTCTTGGTTGAAGCGTTCGTCTACAGTAGCAGTTTTTATGTTTAGGTTTCACTCTGTTCTCTCCTATATAGATAGATGAAATTGGAACTCTAAATCCAACATGGTTTGTAGTGGCTCTTTGAAACTTGACAAAATGAAGGAGTTCTCTGTATTGTCTCTATGGTTTGTTTCCTCTTCAAGTAGCCCTAGGCACAGAGGGTGGATACGCACTTTCATTGAGAGGGGTTGCCAACTTCCAAGAAATTACGAGTTTTTGAAATACCAGCAAATATTTATTCACGCAATCTTGATGGTACATCCTGATTACGATCGCAACACAAATCCCACTTGACTCACCAAATTTTTTTCTTCTATGTTGAAGCGTTCATTTTCAGTAGAAGTTTTTATTTTTAGGTTTCACTCTGTTCTCTCCTATATAGATAGATGAATTTGGAACTCTAAATCCAATACGGTTTGTAGTATATCTTTGAAACTTGAAACAATAAAGGAGTTCTCAGTTTTGTCTCTATGATTTGTTTCCGCTTCAAGTAGCCCTAAGCAGAAACTGTGGAAAAGCACTTTCATTGAGAGGGGTTGCCAAGCTTCCAAGAAATTACGAGTTTCCGAAATACCAGCAAATATTTTTTCACCCAATCTTGATGATACTTGGTGGTAATGATCAGTACAGAAATCCCACTTGGCTCACCAAATTTTGTTCTTCTAGGTTGAAGCGTTCGTCTACAGGAGCAGTTTTTATGTTTAGGTTTCACTCTGTTCACTCCTATATAGATAGATCAATTTGGAACTCTAAATCCAACATGGTTTGTAGTAGCTCTTTGAAACTTGACAAAATAAAGGAGTTCTCAGTTTTGTCCCTATGATTTGTTTCCGCTTCACGTAGCCCTACGCAGTGACTGTGAAAAAGCACTTTCATTGATAGGGGTTGCCAAGCTTTCAAGAAATAACGAGTTTCCGAAATAACAGCAAATATTTTTTCACCCAATCTTGATTATACTTGGTGGTAATGATCAGTATACAAATCCCATTTGGCTCACCAAATTTTGTTCTTCCAGGTTGAAGAGTTCGACTACAGTAGCAGTTTTTAGGTTTAGGTTTCACTCTGTTCTCTCGTATATAGATAGATGAATTTGGAACTCTAAATCCAACATGGTTTGTAGTGGCTCTTTGAAACCTGACAAAATAAAGGAGTTCTCAGTTTTGTCGCTATGGTTTGTTTCCTCTTCAATAGCCCCAGGCACAAACGGAGGAAAAGCACTTTCATTGAAAGGGGTTGCCAAGCTTCCAAGAAATTACGAGTTTTCGAAATACCCGCAAATATTTTTCACCCAATCTTGATGATACTTTGTGGTAATGATCAGTTCACAAATCTCACTTAGATCACCAAATTTTGTTCTTCCAGGTTGAAGCGTTCGTCTACAGGAGCAGTTTTTATATTTAGGTTTCACTCTGTTCTCTGTTATATAAATAGATGAATTTGGAACTCTATATCGAACATGGTTTGTAGTAGCTCTTTGAAACTTGACAAAATAAAGGAGTTCTCAGTTTTGTCTCTATGATTTGTTTCCGCTTCAAGTAGCCCTAAGCAGAAACTGTGGAAAAGCACTTTCATTGAGAGGGGTTGCCAAGCTTCCAAGAAATTACGAGTTTCCGAAATACCAGCAAATATTTTTTCACCCAATCTTGATGATACTTGGTGGTAATGATCAGTTCACAAATCCCACTTGGATCACCAAATTTTGTTCTTCTTGGTTGAAGCGTTCGTTTACAGTAGCAGTTTTTATGTTTAGGTTTCACTCTGTTCTCTGCTATATAGATAGATGAATTTGGAACTCTAAATCCAACATGGTTTGTAGTGGCTCTTTGAAACTTGACAAAATAAAGGAGTTCTCTGTTTTTTCTCTATGGTTTGTTTCCTCTTCAAGTAGCCCTAGGCACAGACGGTGGATACGCACATTCCTTGAGAGGGGTTGCCAAGGTTCCAAGAAATTACGAGTTTCCGAAATACCAGCAAATATTTTTTCACCCAATCTTAATGATACTTGGTGTTTACGATCGGTGCACAAATCCCACTTGTCTCACCAAATTTTGTTCTTCTATGTTGAAGCATTCGTTTTCAGTAGCAGTTTTTATTTTTAGGTTTCACTCTGTTCTCTCCTATATAGATAGATGAATTTGGAACTCTAAATTCAACATGGTTTGTAGTAGCTCTTTGAAACTTGAAAAAATAAAGGAGTTCTCAGTTTTGTCTCTATGGCTTTTTTCCTCTTCAAGTACGCATAGGAACAGACTGTGGAAAAGCACTTTCATTGAGTGGGGTTGCCAAGCTTCTAATAAATAACGAGTTTCCTAATTACCAGCAAATATTTATTCACCCAATCTTGATGATACTTGGTGGTGAAGATCGGTTCACAAATCCCACTTGGCTCACCAGATTTTGTTCTTCTATGTTGAAGCGTTCGTCTACAGTAGCAGTTTTTATATTAAGGTTTCACTCTGTTCTCTCCTATATAGATAGATGATTTTGGAACTCTAAATCCAATATGGTTTGTAGTAGCTGTTTGATACTTGACAAAATAAAGGAGTTCTCAGTTTTGTCTCTATGATTTGTTTCCGCTTCAAGTAGCCCTAAGTAGAGACTGTGGAAAAGCACTTTCATTTAGAGGGGTTGCCAATCTTCCAAGAAATTAAGAGTTTCTGAAATACCAGCAAATATTTTTTCACCCAATCTTGATGATACGTGGTGGTAATGTCAAGTACACAAATCCCACTTGGCTCAACAAATTTTGTTCTTCTAGGTTGAAGCATTCGTTTACAGTAGCAGTTTTTATGTTTAGGTTTCACTCTGTTCTCTCTTATATAGATAGATGTATTTGGATCACTAAATCCAACATGGTTTGTAGTAGCTCTTTGAAACTTGACAAAATAAAGGAGTTCTCAGTTTTGTCTCTATGGTTTGTTTCCTCTTCAAGTACCCCTAGGATCAGACTGTGGAAAAGCACTTTCATTGAGTGGGGTTGCCAAGCTTCTAAGAAATAACGAGTTTCCGAAATACCAGCAAATGTTTTTTCACGCAATCTTGATGACACTTGGTGCTAATGATCAGTACACAAATCCCACTTGGCTCACCAAATTTTGTTCTTCTAGGTTGAAGCGTTCGTCTACAATAGCAGTTTTTATATTTAGGTTTCACTCTGTTCTCTCCAATATGGATAGATGAATTTGGAACTCTAAATCCAATATGGTTTGTAGTAGCTATTAGAACCTTGACAAAATAAAGGAGTTCTCAGTTTTGACCCTATGGTTTGTTTCCTCTTCAAGTAGCCCTAGGCACAGACTGTGGAAAAGCACTTTCATTGAGAGGGGTTGCCAAGCTTCTAAGAAATAACAAGTTTCTGAAATACCAGCAAAAATTTTTTCACCCAATCTTGATGATACTTGGTGGTGATGACCAGTACACAAATCCCACTTGGCTCACCAAATTTTGTTCTTCTAAGTTGAAGCATTCGTCTACAGTAGCAAATTTTATATTTAGGTTTCACTCTGTTCTCTCCTGTGTAGATAGATGACTTTGGAACTCTAAATCCAACATGGTTTGTAGTAGGTCTTTGAAACTTGACAAAATGAAGGAGTTCTCAGTTTTGTCTCTATGATTTGTTTCCGCTTCAAGTAGCCCTAAGCAGTGACTGTGGAAAAGCACTTTCCTTGAGAGGGGTTGCCAAGGTTCCAACAAATTACGAGTTTTGGAAATGCCATCAAATATTTTTTTCTCCCAATCTTGATGATACTTGGTGGTAATGATCAGTTCAAAAATCCCAATTGGATCACCAAATTTTGTTCTTCTTGGTTGAAGCGTTCGTCTACAGTAGCAGTTTTTATGTTTAGGTTTCACTCTGTTCTCTGCTATATAGATAAATGAATTTGGAACTCTAAATCCAACATGGTTTGTAGTTGCTCTTTAAAACTTGACAAAATAAAGGAGTTCTCAGTTTTGTCTCTATGATTTGTTTCCGCTTCATGTAGCCCTAAGCAGAGACTGTGGAAAAGCACTTTCATTGAAAGGGGTTGCCAAGCTTCCAGGAAATAACGAGTTTCCGAAATACCAGCAAATATTTTGTCACCCAATGTTGATGATACGTAGTGGTAATGATCGGTATCCAAATCCCACTTGACTCACCAAATTTTGTTCTTCTAGGTTGAAGGGTTCGTCTACAGTAGCAGTTTTTATATTTAGGTGTCACCCTGTTCTCTGCTATATAGATGGATGAATTTGGAACTCTAAATCCAACATGGTTTGTAGTAGCTCTTTGAAACTTGACAAAATAAAGGAGTTCTCAGTTTTGTCTCTATGGATTGTTTCCTCTTCACGTAGCCCTAGGCACACCCTGTGGAAAAGCACTTTTATTGAGAGGGGTTGCCAAGCTTCTAAGAAATAACGAGTTTCCGAAATACCAGCAAAATTTTTTCACCCAATCTTGATGATACTTGGTGGTAATGATCAGTACACAAATCCCACTTGGCTCACCAAATTTTGTTCTTCTAGGCTTAAGCATTCGTTTTCAGTAGTAGTTTTATTTTTAGGTTTCACTCTGTTCTCTCATATATAGATAGATGAAATTGGAACTCTAAATCCAATATGGTTTGTAGTAGCTCTTTGAAACTTGACAAAATAAAGGAGTTCCCAGTTTTGTCTCTATCATTTGTTTCCGCTTCAAGTAGCCCTAAGCAGAAACTGTGGAAAAGCACTTTCATTGTGAGGGGTGGCCAATCTTCCAAGAAATTACGAGTTTCCGAAATACCAGCAGATATTTTTTCACCCAATTTTGATGATACGTGGTGGTAATGACAACTCCACAAATCCCACTTGGCTCACCAAATTTTGTTCTTCTAGGTTTAAGCGTTCGTTTACAGTAGCAGTTTTTATGTTTAGGTTTCACTCTGTTCTCTCCTATATAGAGAGATGAATTTGGAACTCTAAATCCAACATGGTTTGTAGTAGCTCTTTGAAACTTGACAAAATAAAGGAGTTCTCAGTTTTGTCTCTATGGTTTCTTTCCTCTTCAAGTACCCCTAGGAACAGACTGTGGAAAAGCACTTTCATTGAGTGGGGTTGCCAAGCTTCTAAAAATAATGAGTTTCCGAAATACCAGCAAATGTTTTTTCACGCAATCTTGATGACACTTGGTGGTAATGATCAGTACACAAATCCCACTTGGCTCACCAAATTTTGTTCTTCTAGGTTGAAGCGTTCGTGTACAGTAGCGGTTTTTATATGTAGGTTTCACTCTGTTCTCTCCTATATGGATAGATGAATTTGGAACTCTAAATCCAATATGGTTTGTAGTAGCTATTTGAAACTTGACAAAATAAAGGAGTTCTCAGTTTTGTCCCTATGGTTTGTTTCCTCTTCAAGTAGCCCTAGGCACAGACTGTGGAAAAGCACTTTCATTGATAGGGGTTGCCAAGCTTCTAAGAAATAACGAGTTTCCGAAATACCAGCAAATATTTTTTCACCCAATCTTGATGATACTTGGTGGTGATGACCAGTACACAAATCCCACTTGGCTCACCAAATTTTGTTCTTATAGGTTGAAGCATTCGTCTACAGTAGCAATTTTTATATTTAGGTTTCACTCTGTTCTCTCCTGTATAGATAGATGACTTTGGAACTCTAAATCCAACATGGTTTGTAGTACCTCTTTGAAACTTGACAAAAAAAAGGAGTTCTCAGTTTTGTCTCTATGATTTCTTTCCGCTTCAAGTAGCCCTAAGCAGTGACTGTGGAAAAGCACTTTCCTTGAGAGGGGTTGCCAAGGTTCCAACAAATTACGAGTTTTGGAAATAACAGCAAATATTTTTTTCACCCAATCTTGATGATACTTGGTGGTAATGATCAGTTCACAAATCCCACTTGGATCCCCAATTTTGTTTTTCTTGGTTGAATCGCTCGTCTACAGTAGCAGTTTTTATGTTTAGGTTTCACTCTGTTCTCTGCTATATAGATAAATGAATTTGGAACTCTAAATCCAACATGGTTTGTAGTGGCTCTTTGAAACTTGACAAAAAAAATCGAGTTCTCTGTTTTTGTCTCTATGGTTTGTTTCCTCTTCAAGTAGCCCTAGGCACAGAGGGTGGATACGCACTTTCAGTGAGAGGGGTTGCCAAGCTTCCAAGAAATTACGAGTTTCCGAAATACCAGCAAATATTTTTTCACCCAATCTTGATGATACTTGGTGTTTACGATCGGTACACAAATCCCACTTGGCTCACCAAATTTTGTTCTTCTAGGATGAAGTGTTCATCTACAGTAGCAGTTTTTATGTTCAGGTTTCACTCTATTCTCTGCTATACAGATAGATAAATTTGGAACTCTAAATCCAACATGGTTTGTAGTGGCTCTTTGAAACTTGACAAAATAAAGGAGTTCTCTGTTTTGTCTCTGTGGTTTGTTTCCTCTTCAAGTACCCCTAGGAACAGACTGTGGAAAAGCACTTTCATTGAGTGGGGTTGCCAAGCTTCTAAGAAATAACGAGTTTCCGAAATACCAGCAAATATTTTTTTCACACAATCTTGATGACACTTGGTGGTAATGATCGGTACACAAATCCCAGTTGGCTCACCAAATTTTGTCTTCTAGGTTGAAGCGTTCGTTTTCAGTAGCAGTTTTTATATTTAGGTTTCACTCTGTTCTCTCCAATATGGTTAGATGAATTTGGAACTCTAAATCCAATATGGTTTGTAGTAGCTCTTTGAAACTAGACAAAGTAAAGGAGTTCTCAGTTTTGTCTCTATGATTTGTTTACAACTCATGTAGCCCTAAGCAGAGACTGTGAAAAAGCACTTTCATTGAAAGGGGTTGCCAAGCTTCCAAGAAATTACGAGTTTCCGAAATACCAGCAAATATTTTGTCACCCAATGTTGATGATACGTGGTGGTAATGATCAATATCCAAATCCCACTTGGCTCACCAAATTTTGTTCTTCTAGGATGAAGCGTTCGTCTACAGTAGCAGTTTTTATGTTTAGGTTTCACTCTGTTCTCTGCTATACAGATAGATGAATTTAAAACTCTAAATCCAACATGGTTTGTAGTGGCTCTTTGAAACTTGATAAAATAAAGGAGTTCTCTGTTTTGTCTCTATGGTTTGTTTCGTCTTCAAGTAGCCCTAGGCACAGACAGTGGATACGCACTTTCATTGAAGGGATCCCAAGCTTCCAAGAAATTATGAGTTTCCGAAATACCAGCAAATATTTTTTCACCCAAATCTTGGTGATACTTGGTGTTTACGATCGGAGCACAAAACCACTTGACTCACCAAGTTTTGTTCTTCTTGGTTGAAGCGTTCTTTTTCAGTAGCAGTTTTTATTTTTTAGGTTTCACTCTGTTCTCTCCTATATAGATAGATGAATTTGGAACTCTAAATCCAACTTGGTTTGTAGTAGCTCTTTGAAACTTGACAAAATAAAGGAGTTCTCAGTTTTGTCTCTATGGTTTGTTTCCTATTCAAGTACCCCTAGGAACAGACTGTGGAAAAGCACTTTCATTGAGTGGGGTTGCCAAGCTTCTAAGAAATAACGAGTTTCCGAATTACCAGCAAATATTTTTTCACCCAATCTTGATGATACGTGGTGGTAATGACAAGTACACAAATCCCACTTGGCTCACCAAATTTTGTTCTTCTAGGATGAAGCGTTGATCTACAGTAGCAGTTTTAATGTTTAGGTTTCACTCTGTTCTCTGCTATACAGATAGATGAATTTAGAACTCTAATCCAACATGGTTTGTAGTGGCTCTTTGAAACCTGACAAAGTAAAGGAGTTCTCAGTTTTGTCTCTATGATTTGTTTCCGTTTCAAGTAGCCCTAAGCAGAGACTGTGAAAAAGCACTTTCATTGAGAGGGGTGGCCAAGCTTAGAAGAAATTACGAGTTTTCGAAATACCAGCAAATATTTTGTCACCCAATGTTGATGATACGTGGTGGTAATGATCGGTATCCAAATCCCACTTGGCTCACCAAATTTGTTTTTCTACGTTAATGCGTTCGTCTACAGTAGCAGTTTTTATGTTTAGGTTTCCACTCTGTTCACTGCTATACAGATAGATGAATTTAAAACTCTAAATCCAACATGGTTTGTAGTGGCTCTTTGAAACTTGATAAAATAAAGGAGTTCTCTCTTTTGTCTCTATGGTTTGTTTTCGTCTTCAAGTAGCCCTAGGCACAGACAGTGGATATGCACTTTCATTGAGAGGAATCCCAAACATCCAAGAAATTATGAGTTTCCGAAATACCAGCAAATATTTTTTCACCCAATCTTGATGATACCTGGTGTTTATGATCGGTACACAAAATCCCACTTGACTCACCAAATTTTGTTCTTCTATGTTAAAGCGTTCGTTTTCAGTAGCAGTTTTTATTTTTAGGTCTCACTCTTTTCTCTGCTATATAGATAGATGAATTTGGAACTCTAAATCCAACATGGTTTTTAGTAGCTCTTTGAACCTTGACAAAATAGAGGAGTTCTCAGTTTTGTCTCTATTATTTATTTCCGCTTCAAGTATCCCTAAGCAGAGACTGTGGAAAAGCACTTTCATTGAGATGGGTTGCCAAGCTTCTAAGAAATAACGAGTTTCCGAATTACCAGCAAATATTTTTTCACCCAATCATGATGATACTTGGTAATGAAGATCGGTACACAAATCCCACTTGGCTCACCGAATTTTCTTCTTCTGGGTTGAAGCATTCATTAACAATAGCAGTTTTTATTTTTAGGTTTCCATCTGTTCTCTTCTATATTGATAGATGAATTTGGAACTCTATATCGAACATGGTTTGTAGTAGCTCTTTGAAACGTGACAAAATAAAGGAGTTCTCAGTTTTGTCTCTGTGGATTGTTTCCTCTTCAAGTAGCCCTAGGCACAGACTGTGGAAAAGCACTTTCATTGAGAGGGGTTGCCAAGCTTCTAAGAAATAACTAGTTTCCGAAATACCAGCAAATATTTTTTCACCCAATCTAGATGATACTTGGTGGTAATGATCAGTTCACAAATTTCACTTGGCACACCAAATTTTGTTCTTCTAGGATGAAGCGTTCGTCTACATTAGCAGTTTTTATATTTAGGATTCACTCTGTTCTCCCCTATATAGATAGATGAATTTGGAACTCTAAATCCAACATGGTTTGTAGTAGCTCTTTGAAACTTGACAAAATAAAGGAGTTCTCAGTTTTTTCTCTATGGTTTGTTTCCTCTTCAAGTAGCCCTAGGCACAGACTGTGGAAAAGCAATTTCATTGAGAGGGGTTGCCAAGCTTCTAAGAAATAACGAGTTTCTGAAATACCAGCAAATATTTTTTCACCCAATCTTGATGATACTTGGTGGTAATGATCAGTACACAAATCCCCCTTGGCTCACCAAATTTTGTTCTTCTAGGTTGTAGCGTTCGTCTACAGCACCAGTTTTCATATGTAGGTTTCACTGTCTTCTCTCTCATATAGATAGATGAATTTGGAAACCTAAATCCAACATCTTTTATAGTAGCTCTTTGAAACTTGACAAAATATAGTAGTTCTCAATTTTTTCTTTATGGATTGTTTCCTCTTCAAGTAGCCCTAGGCACTGAGTGTGGAAAAGCACTTTCATTGAGAGGGGTTGCCAAGCTTCTAAGAAATTACGAGTTTCTGAAATGGCAGCAAATATTTGTTCACCCAATGTTGATGATACGTGGTGGTAATGACAAGTCCACAAATCCCACTTGGCTCACCAAATTTACTTCTTCTACGTTGATGCGTTCCTTTACAGTAGCAGTTTTCATTTTTAGGTTTCACTCTGTTCTCTCCTATATAGATAGATGAATTTGGAACTCTAAATCCAACATGGTTTGTAGAAGCTCTTTGAAAGTTGACAAAAATAAAGGAGTTTTCAGTTTTGTCTCTATTGTTTGTTTCCTTTTCAAGTAGCCCCAGGCACAGACTGTGGAAAAGCACTTTCATTGAGAGGGGTTGCCAAGCTTTGAAGAAATAACGAGTTTCCGAAATACCAGCAAATATTTTTCACCCAATCTTGATGATACTTGGTAGTAATGATCGGTACACAAATCCCACTTGACTCGCCAAATTTTGTTCTTCTAGGTTGAAGCGTTCGTTTACAGTAGCAGTTTATATTTTTAGTTTTCCTCTGTTCTCTCCTATATAGATAGATGAGTTTGGAACTCTAATTTCAACATGGTGTCTAGTAGCTCTTTGAAACTTGAGAAAATAAAGGAGTTCTCAGTTTTGTCTCTATGAGTTGTTACCGCTTCATGTACCCTAAGCAGAGACTGTGGAAAAGCACTTTCATTGAAAGGGGTTGCCAATCTTCCAAGAAATTACGAGTTTCTGAAATACCAGCAAATATTTTTTCACCCAATGTTGATGATACGTGGTGGTAATGACAAGTACACAAATCCAACTTAGCTCACCAAATTTTGTTCTTCTAGGTTGAAGCGTTCGTTTACAGTAGCAGTTTTTATTTTTAGGTTTCACTCTGTTCTCTCCTATATAGATAGATAAATTTGGAACTCTAAATCCAACATGGTTTGTAGTAGCTCTTTGAAACTTGACAAAATAAAGGAGTTCTCAGTTTTGTCTCTAGGGTTTGTTTCCTCTTCAAGTAGCCCTGGCACAGACTGTGGAAAAGCACTTTCATTGAGAGGGGTTACCAAGCTTTTGAGAAATAACGAGTTTCTGAAATACAGGCAAGTATTTTTTCACCCAATCTTGATGATACTTGGTGGTCATGATCTGTCCACAAATCCCACTTGGCTCACCAATTTTTTTTTTCTAGGTTGAAGCGTTCGTCTACAGTAGCAGTTTTTGTATTTAAGTTTCACTCTGTTCTCTCCTATATAGATAGATAAATTTGCTACTCTAAGTCCAATATGGTTTGTAGTAGCTCTTTGAAACTTGACAAAATAAAGGAGTTCTCAGTTTTGTCTGTATGGTTTGCTTCCTCTTCAAGTAGCCCTATGCACAGACTGTGGAAAAGTACTTTCATTGAGAGGGGTTGCCAAGCTTCTAAGAAATAACGAGTTTTCCGAAATACCAGCAAATATTTTTTAACCCAATGTCGATGATACTTGGTGGTAATGATCTGTACACAAATGGCACTTGGCTCACCAAATTTTGTTCTTCAACTTTGAAGCATTCGTCTACAGTAGCAATTATAATATTTAGGTTTCACTCTGTTCTATCCTATATAGATAGATGGATTTGGAACTCTAAATCCAACATGGTGTGTATTAGCTCTTTGAAACTTGAAAAAATAAAGGAGTTCTCAGTTTTGTCTCTACGATTTGTTTCCACTTCATGTAGCCCTAAGCAGAGACTGTGGAAAAGCACTTTCATTGAAAGGGTTTGCCAAGGTTCTAATAAATTACGAGTTTCTGAAATAGCAGCAAATATTTTTTCACCCAATGTTGATGATACGTGGTGGTAATGACAAGTCCACAAATCCCACTTGGCTCACCAAATTTACTTCTTCTACGTTGATGCGTTCGTTTACAGTAGCAGTTTTTATTTTTAGGTTTCACTCTGTTCTCTCCTATATAGATAGATGAATTTGGAACTCTAAATTCAACATGATTTGTAGTAGCTCTTTGAAACTTGACAAAATAAAGGAGTTCTCAGTTTTGTCTCTATGGTTTGTTTCCTCTTCAAGTAGCCCTGGCACAGACTGTGGAAAAGCACTTTCATTGAGAGGGGTTGCCAAGCTTTTGAGAAATAACGAGTTTCTGAAATACAGGCAAGTATTTTTTCACCCAATCTTGATGATACTTGGTGGTCATGATCTGTCCACAAATCCCACTTGGCTCACCAATTTTTGTTTTTCTATGTTGAAGCGTTCGTCTACAGTAGCAGTTTTTGTATTTAGGTTTCACTCTGTTCTCTCCTAATTAGATAGATGAATTTGCTACTCTAAATCCAATATGGTTTGCAGTAGCTCTTTGAAACTTGACAAAATAAAGAAGTTCTCAGTTTTGTCTCTATGTTTTGTTTCCTCTTCAAGTAGTCCTAGGCACAGTCTTTGGAAAAGCATTTCATTGAGAGGGGTTGCCAAGCTTCTAAGAAATAACGAGTTTCCGAAATACCGGCAAATATTTTTTCACCCAATCTTGATGATACTTGCTGGTAATGATCAGTAAACAAATCCCACTGGCTTACCAAATTTTGTTCATCTAGGTTGAAGCGTTCATTACAGTAGCAGTTTATATTTTTAGTTTTCCCTTTGTTCTACATAGATAGATGAATTTGGAACTCTAAATCCAACATGGTTTGTAGGAGCTCTTTGAAACTTGACAAAATAAAGCAGTTCTCTGTTTTGTCTCTATGATTTGTTTCCACTTCATGTAGCCCTAAGCAGAGACTGTGGAAAAGCACTTTCATTGAAAACTGTTGCCAAGATTCCAATAAATTACGAGTTTCCGAAATACCAGCAAATGTTTTTTCACCCAATCCTGATGATACGTGTTGGTCATGAAAAGTACACAAATCCCACTTGGCTCACCGAATTTTGTTCTTCTAGGTTGAAGCGTTCGTTTACAGTAGCAGTTTTTATTTTTGGTATCACTCTGTTCTCTCCTATATAGATAGATGAATTTGGAACACTAAATTCAACATGGTTTGTAGTAGCTCTTTGAAAGTTGACAAACTAAAGGAGTTCTCAGTTTTTTCTCCATGGTTTGTTTCCTGTTCAAGTAGCCCTAGGCACAGACTGTGGAAAAGCACTTTTATTGAGAGGGGTTGCCAAGCTTCTAAGAAATAACGAGTTTCCGAAATACCAGCAAATGTTTTTTCACGCAATCTTGATGACACTTGGTGGTAATGATCAGTACACAAATCCCACTTGGCTCACTAAATTTTGTTCTTCTAGGTTGAAGCGCTCGTCTACAGCAGCAGTTTTTATATTTAGGTTTCACTCTGTTCTCTCCTATATGGATAGATGAATTTGGAACTCTAAATCCAATATGGTTAGTAGTAGCTCTTTGAAACTTGACAATATAAAGGAGTTCTAAGTTTGTCTCTATGGTTTGTTTCCTTTCAAGTAGCCCTAGGCACAGACTGTGGAAAAGCACTTTCATTGAGAGGGGTTGCCAAGCTTCTAAGAAATAACGAGTTTCCGAAATACCAGCTAATATTTTTTTCACCCAATCTTGATGATACTTGGTGGTAATGATTGGTACACAAATGCCACTTGACTTACCAAATTTGGTTCTTCTAGGTTGAAGCGTTCGTTTACAGTAGCAGTTTATATTTTTAAGTTCCCTCTGTTCTCTCCTAAATAGATAGATGAATTTGGAACTCTAAATCCAACATGGTTTGTAGTAGCTCTTTGAAACATGACAAAATAAAGGAGTTCTCAATTTTGTCTCTATGGTTTGTTTCCTCTTCAAGTAGACCTAGGCACAGACTGTGGAAAAGCACTTTCATTGAGAGGGGTTGCCAAGCTTCTAAGAAATAACGAGTTTCCGAAATACCAGCAAATATTTTTTCACGCAATCATGATGATACTTGGTGGTAATGATCAGTACATAAATCCCACTTGGCTCACCAAATTTTGATCTCCTACGTTGACGCGTTCGTCTACAGTAGCAGTTTATATATTTAGATTGCACTCTGTTCTCTCCTATATTTATAGATGAATTTGGAACTCTCAATCCAACATGGTTTGTAGTAGCTCTTTGAAACTTGACAAAATAAAGGAGTTCTCAGGTTTGTCTCTATGGTTTGTTTCATCTTCAAGTAGGCCTAGGCACAGAGTGTGCAAAAGCACTTTCATTGAGAGGGGTCGCCAAGCTTCTAAGAAAAAACTAGTTTCCGAAATACCAGCAAATGTTTTTTCACCCAATCTTCATGATACTTGGTGGTAATGATCAGTACACAAATCCCACTTGGCTCACCAAATTTTGTTCTTCTAGCGTGAAGAGTTCGTCTACAGTAGCAGTTTTTGTATTTAGGTTTCAGTCTGTTCTCTCCTATATAGATAGATGAATTTGGAACTCTAAATCCAACATGGTTTGTAGTAGCTCTTTGAAACATGACAAAATAAAGGAGTTCTCAATATTGTCTCTATGGTTTGTTTCCTCTTCAAGTAGCCCTAGGCACAGACTGTGGAAAAGCACTTTCATTGAGAGGGGGTTGCCAAG
>NW_027516756.1:0-53711 GCF_048772815.1 Callospermophilus lateralis
CACAGACTGTGGAAAAGCACTTTCATTGAGAGGGGTTGCCAAGCTTCTAAGAAATAACGAGTTTCCAAAATACCAGAAAATATTTTTTCACTAAATCTTGATGATACTTGTTGCTAATGATCAGTACACAAATCCCACTTGGCTCACCAAATTTTGTTCTTCTAGTTTGAAGCGTTCGTCTACAATAGCAGTTTTTATATTTAGGTTTCCCTCTGTTCTCTCCTATATAGATAGATGAATTTGGAACTCTAATTCCAACATGGTTTGTAGTAGCTCTTTGAAACTTGAGAAAATAAAGGAGTTCTCAGTTTTGTCTCTATGGTTTGTTTCCTCTTCAAGTAGCCCTAGGCACAGACTGTGGAAAAGCACTTTCATTGAGAGGGGTTGCCAAGCTTCTAAGAAATAACGAGTTTCCGAAATACCAGCAAATATTTTTTCACGCAATCTTGATGATACTTGTTGCTAATGATCAGTACACATATCCCACTTGGCTCACCAAATTTTGTTCTTCTAATTTGAAGCGCTCGTCTACAGTAGCAGTTTGATATTTAGGTTTTCCTGTTTTCTCTCCTATATAGATAGATGAATTTGGAAATCTAAATCCTACATGGTTTGTAGTAGCTCTTTGAAACTTGACAAAATAAAGGAGTTCTCAGTTTTGTCTCTATGGTTTGTTTCCTCTTCAAGAAGCCATAGGTACCTACTGTGGAAAAGCACTTTCATTGAGAGGCGTTGCCAAGCTTCTAAGAATTCACGAGTTTACGAAATACCAGCAAATATTTTTTATCCAAACTTGATGATACTTGTTGCTAATGATCAGTACACAAATCCCACTTGTCTCACCAAATTTTGTTCTTCTAGGTTGAAGCGTTCGTCTACAGTAGCAGTTTTTATATTTAGGTTTCCCTCTGTTCTCTCCTATATAGATAGATGAATTTGGAACTCTAAATCCAACATGGTTTGTAGTAGCTCTTTGAAACTTGACAAAATAAAGGCGTTCTCAGTTTTGTCTCTATGGTTTGTTTCCTCTTCAAGTAGCCCTAGGCAAAGACTGTGGAAAAGCACTTTCATTGAGAGGGGTTGCAAAGCTTCTAAGAAATTACAAGTTTCCGAAATACCAGCAAATATTTTTTCACCCAATCTTGATGATACTTGTTGCTTATGATCAGTACACAAATCCCACTTGGCTCAACAAATTTTGTTCTTCTAGGTTGAAGCATTCGTCTACAGTAGCAGTTTTTATATTTAGGTTTTACTCTGTTCTCTCATATATAGATAGATGAATTTGGAACTCTAAATCCAACATGTTTTGTAGTAGCTCTTGGAAACTTGACAAAATAAAGGAGTTCTCAGTTTTGTCTCTATGATTTGTTTCCTCTTCAAGTAGCCCTAGGCACAGACTGTGGAAAAGCACTTTCATTGAGAGGGGTTGCCAAGCTTCTAAGAAATAACGAGTTTCCAAAATACCAGAAAATATTTTTTCACTAAATCTTGATGATACTTGTTGCTAATGATCAGTACACAAATCCCACTTTGCTCACCAAATTTTGTTCTTCTAGTTTGAAGCGTTCGTCTACAATAGCAGTTTTTATATTTAGGTTTCCCTCTGTTCTCTCCTATATAGATAGATGAATTTGGAACTCTAATTCCAACATGGTTTGCAGTAGCTCTTTGAAACTTGAGAAAATAAAGGAGTTCTCAGTTTTGTCTCTATGGTTTGTTTCCTCTTCAAGTAGCCCTAGGCACAGACTGTGGAAAAGCACTTTCATTGAGAGGGGTTGCCAAGCTTCTAAGAAATTACGAGTTTCAGAAATACCAGCAAATATTTTTTCACCCAATCTTGATGATACTTGGTGGTAATGATCAGTACACAAATCCCACTTGGCTCACCAATTTTTGTTCTTCTAAGTTGAAGCGTTCGTTTACAGTAGCAGTTTTTATATTTAGGTTTCCCTGTGTTCCTCCTATTTAGATAGATGAATTTGGAACTCTAAATCCAACATGGTTTGTAGTAGCTCTTTGAAACTTGACAAAATAAAGGAGTTCTCAGTTTTGTCTCTATGGTTTGTTTCCTCTCCAAGTAGTTCTAAAAACACACTGTGGAAAAGCACTTTCATTGAGATGGGTTGCCAAGCTTCTAAGAAATAACGAGTTTCCAAAATACCAGCAAATATTTTTTCACCCAATCTTGATGATACTTGTTGCTAATGATCAGTACACAAATCCCACTTGGCTCACCAAATTTTGCTCTTCTAGTTTGAATCTTTCGTCTACAGTAGCAGTTTTTATATTTAGGTTTCCCTCTGTTCTCTCCTATGTAGATAGATGAATGTGGAAATCTAAAACCAACATGGTTTGTATTAGCTCTTTGAAACTTGACAAAATAAGGAGTTCTCAGTTTTGTCTCTATGTTTTGTTTCCTCTTCAAGTAGCCCTAGGCAAAGACTGTGGAAAAGAACTTTCATTGAGAGGGGTTGCCAAGATTCTAAGAAATAACGATTTTCCGAAATACCAGCAAATATTTTTACCCAAAATTGATGATACTTGGTGGTAATGATCAGTACACAAATCCCACTTGGCTCACCAAATTTTGTTTTTCTAGGTTGAAGCGTTCGTCTACAGTAGCAGTTTTTATATTTAGGTTTCCCTCTGTTCTCTCCTATTTAGATAGATGAATTTGGAACTCTAAATACAACATTGTTTGTAGTAGCTCTTTGAAACTTGACAAAATAAAGGAGTTCTCAGTTTTGTCTCTATGGTTTGTTTCCTCTCCAAGTAGCCCTAGGAACACACTGTGGAAAAGCACTTTCATTGAGATGGGTTGCAAAGCTTCTAAGAAATAACGAGTTTCTGAAATACCAGCAAATATTTTTTCACCCAATCTTGATGATACTTGGTGGTAATGATCAGTACACAAATCCCACTTGGCTCACCAAATTTTGTTCTTCTAGGTTGAAGCATTCGTCTACAGTAGCAGTTTTTATATTTAGGTTTTACTCTGTTCTCTCATATATAGATAGATGAATTTGGAACTCTAAATCCAACATGTTTTGTAGTAGCTCTTGGAAACTTGACAAAATAAAGGAGTTCTCAGTTTTGTCTCTATGATTTGTTTCCTCTTCAAGTAGCCCTAGGCACAGACTGTGGAAAAGCACTTTCATTGAGAGGGGTTGCCAAGCTTCTAAGAAATAACTAGTTTCCAAAATACCAGAAAATATTTTTTCACTAAATCTTGATGATACTTGTTGCTAATGACCAGTACACAAATCCCACTTTGCTCACCAAATTTTGTTCTTCTAGTTTGAAGCTTTCGTCTACAATAGCAGCTTATATATTTAGGTTTCCCTCTGTTCTCTCCTATATAGATAGATGAATTTGGAACTCTAATTCCAACATGGTTTGTAGTAGCTCTTTGAAACTTGAGAAAATAAAGGAGTTCTCAGTTTTGTCTCTATGGTTTGTTTCCTCTTCAAGTAGCCCTAGGCACAGACTGTGGAAAAGCACTTTCATTGAGAGGGGTTGCCAAGCTTCTAAGAAATAACGAGTTTCCGAAATACCAGCAAATATTTTTTCACGCAATCTTGATGATACTTGTTGCTAATGATCAGTACACAAATCCCACTTGGCTCACCAAATTTTGTTCTTCTAATTTGAAGCGCTCGTCTACAGTAGCAGTTTTATATTTAGTTTTCCTGTGTTCTCTCCTATATAGATAGATGAATTGGAAATCTAAATCCAACATGGTTTGTAGTAGCTCTTTGAAACTTGACAAATAAAGGAGTTCTCAGTTTTGTCTCTATGGTTTGTTTCCTCTTCAAAAAGCCCTAGGCACCTACTGTGGAAAAGCACTTTCATTGAGAGGGGTTGCCAAGCTTCTAAGAAATTACGAGTTTCCGAAATACCAGCAAATATTTTTTCACCCAATCTTGATGATACTTGGTGGTAATGATCAGTACACAAATCCCACTTGGCTCACCAATTTTTGTTCTTCTAAGTTGAAGCGTTCGTTTACAGTAGCAGTTTTTATATTTAGGTTTCCCTCTGTTCCTCCTATTTAGATAGATGAATTTGGAACTCTAAATCCAACATGGTTTGTAGTAGCTCTTTCAAACTTGACAAAATAAAGGATTTCTCAGTTTTGTCTCTATGCTTTGTTTCCTCTTCAAGCAGCCCTAGGCACCTACTGTGGAAAAGCACTTTCATTGAGAGAGGTTGCCAAGCTTCTAAGAAATTACGAGTTTCCGAAATACCAGCAAATATTTTTTACCCAAACTTGATGATACTTGTTGCTAATGATCAGTACACAAATCCCACTTGGCTCACCAAATTTTGTTCTTCTAGGTTTAAGCGTTCGTCTACAGTAGCAGTTTTTATATTTAGGTTTCCCTCTGTTCTCTCCTATATAGATAGATGAATTTGGAACTCTAAATCCAACATGGTTTGTAGTAGCTCTTTGAAACTTGACAAAATAAAGGCGTTCTCAGTTTTGTCTCTATGGTTTGTTTCCTCTTCAAGTAGCCCTATTCATAGACTGTGGAAAAGCACTTTCATTGAGAGGGGTTGCAAAGCTTCTAAGAAATTACAAGTTTCCGAAATACCAGCAAATATTTTTTCACCCAATCTTGATGATACTTGATGGTAATGATCAGTACACAAATTCCACTTTGCTCAAAAAATTTTGTTCTTCTAGGTTGAAGCATTCGTCTACAGTAGCAGTTTTTATATTTAGGTTTTACTCTGTTCTCTCATATATAGATAGATGAATTTGGAACTCTAAATCCAACATGTTTTTTAGTAGCTCTTGGAAACTTGACAAAATAAAGGAGTTCTCAGTTTTGTCTCTATGATTTGTTTCCTCTTCAAGTAGCCCTAGGCACAGACTGTGGAAAAGCACTTTCATTGAGAGGGGTTGCCAAGCTTCTAAGAAATAACGAGTTTCCAAAATACCAGAAAATATTTTTTCACTAAATCTTGATGATACTTGTTGCTAATGATCAGTACACAAATCCCACTTTGCTCACCAAATTTTGTTCTTCTAGGTTGAAGCGTTCGTCTACAATAGCAGTTTTTATATTTAGGTTTCCCTCTGTTCTCTCCTATATAGATAGATGAATTTGGAACTCTATTCCAACATGGTTTGTAGTAGCTCTTTGAAACTTGAGAAAATAAAGGAGTTCTCAGTTTTGTCTCTATGGTTTGTTTCCGCTTCAAGTAGCCCTAGGCACAGACTGTGGAAACGCACTTTCATTGAGAGGGGTTGCCAAGCTTCTAAGAAATAACGAGTTTCTGAAATACCAGCAAATATTTTTTCACGCAATCTTGATGATACTTGTTGCTAATGATCAGTACACATATCCCACTTGGCTCACCAAATTTTGTTCTTCTAATTTGAAGCGCTCGTCTACAGTAGCAGTTTTATATTTAGGTTTTCCTGTGTTCTCTCCTATATACATAGATGAATTTGGAAATCTAAATCCAACATGGTTTGTAGTAGCTCTTTGAAACTTGACAAAATAAAGGAGTTCTCAGTTTTGTCTCTATGGTTTGTTTCCTCTTCAAGAAGCCCTAGGCACCTTCTGTGGAAAAGCACTTTCATTGAGAGGCGTTGCCAAGCTTCTAAGAAATTACGAGTTTCCGAAATACCAGCAAATATTTTTTACCCAAACTTGATGATACTTGTTGCTAGTGATCAGTACACAAATCCCACTTGGCTCACCAAATTTTGTTCTTCTAGGTTGAAGCGTTCGTCTACAGTAGCAGTTTTTATATTTAGGTTTCCCTCTGTTCTCTCCTATATAGATAGATGAATTTGGATCTCTAAATCCAACATGGTTTGTAGTAGCTCTTTGAAACTTGACAAAATAAAGGCGTTCTCAGTTTTGTCTCTATGGTTTGTTTCCTCTTCAAGTAGCCCTAGGCACAGACTGTGGAAAAGCACTTTCATTGAGAGGGGTTGCCAAGCTTCTAAGAAATAACGAGTTTCCAAAATACCAGAAAATATTTTTTCACTAAATCTTGATGATACTTGTTGCTAATGATCAGTACACAAATCCCACTTTGCTCACCAAATTTTGTTCTTCTAGGTTGAAGCGTTCGTCTACAATAGCAGTTTTTATATTTAGGTTTCCCTCTGTTCTCTCCTATATAGATAGATGAATTTGGAACTCTAATTCCAACATGGTTTGTAGTAGCTCTTTGAAACTTGAGAAAATAAAGGAGTTCTCAGTTTTGTCTCTATGGTTTGTTTCCTCTTCAAGTAGCCCTAGGCACAGACTGTGGAAACGCACTTTCATTGAGAGGGGTTGCCAAGCTTCTAAGAAATAACGAGTTTCTGAAATACCAGCAAATATTTTTTCACGCAATCTTGATGATACTTGTTGCTAATGATCAGTACACATATCCCACTTGGCTCACCAAATTTTGTTCTTCTAATTTGAAGCGCTCGTCTACAGTAGCAGTTTATATTTAGGTTTTCCTGTGTTCTCTCCTATATACATAGATGAATTTGGAAATCTAAATCCAACATGGTTTGTAGTAGCTCTTTGAAACTTGACAAAATAAAGGAGTTCTCAGTTTTGTCTCTATGGTTTGTTTCCTCTTCAAGAAGCCCTAGGCACCTACTGTGGAAAAGCACTTTCATTGAGAGGCGTTGCCAAGCTTCTAAGAAATTACGAGTTTCCGAAATACCAGCAAATATTTTTTACCCAAACTTGATGATACTTGTTGCTAGTGATCAGTACACAAATCCCACTTGGCTCACCAAATTTTGTTCTTCTAGGTTGAAGCGTTCGTCTACAGTAGCAGTTTTTATATTTAGGTTTCCCTCTGTTCTCTCCTATATAGATAGATGAATTTGGAACTCTAAATCCAACATGGTTTGTAGTAGCTCTTTGAAACTTGACAAAATAAAGGCGTTCTCAGTTTTGTCTCTATGGTTTGTTTCCTCTTCAAGTAGCCCTAGGCAAAGACTGTGGAAAAGCACTTTCATTGAGAGGGGTTGCAAAGCTTCTAAGAAATTACAAGTTTCCGAAATACCAGCAAATATTTTTTCACCCAATCTTGATGATACTTGATGGTAATGATCAGTACACAAATCCCACTTGGCTCAACAAATTTTATTCTTCTAGGTTGAAGCATTCGTCTACAGTAGCAGTTTTTATATTTAGGTTTACTCTGTTCTCTCATATATAGATAGATGAATTTGGAACTCTAAATCCAACATGTTTTGTAGTAGCTCTTGGAAACTTGACAAAATAAAGGAGTTCTCAGTTTTGTCTCTATGATTTGTTTCCTCTTCAAGTAGCCCTAGGCACAGACTGTGGAAAAGCACTTTCATTGAGATGGGTTGCCAAGCTTCTAAGAAATAACGAGTTTCCAAAATAGCAGCAAATATTTTTTCACCCAATCTTGATGATACTTGTTGCTAATGATCAGTACACAAATCCCACTTGGCTCACCAAATTTTGCTCTTCTAGTTTGAATCTTTCGTCTACAGTACCAGTTTTTATATTTAGGTTTCCCTCTGTTCTCTCCTATGTAGATAGATGAATTTGGAAATCTAAATCCAACATGGTTTGTATTAGCTCTTTGAAACTTGACAAAATAAAGGAGTTCTCAGTTTTGTCTTTATGTTTTGTTTCCTCTTCAAGTAGCCCTAGGCAAAGACTGTGGAAAAGCACTTTCATTGAGAGGGGTTGCCAAGATTCTAAGAAATAACGATTTTCCGAAATACCAGCAAATATTTTTACCCAAAATTGATGATACTTGGTGGTAATGATCATTACACAAAGAACACTTGGCTCACCAAATTTTGTTCTTCTAGGTTGAAGCGTTCGTCTACAGTAGCAGTTTTTATATTTAGGTTTCCCTCTGTTCTCTCCTATTTAGATAGATGAATTTGGAACTCTAAATACAACATTATTTGCAGTAGCTCTTTGAAACTCGATAAAAGAAAGGAGTTCTCAGTTTTGTCTCTATGGTTTGTTTCCTCTCCAAGTAGCCCTAGGAACACACTGTGGAAAAGCACTTTCATTGAGATGGGTTGCAAAGCTTCTAAGAAATAACGAGTTTCTGAAATACCAGCAAATATTTTTTCACCCAATCTTGATGATACTTGGTGGTAATGATCAGTACACAAATCCCACTGGGCTAACCAAATTTTGTTCTTCTGGTTTGAAGCGTTCGTCTACAGTAGCAGTTTTTATATTTAGGTTTCCCTCTGTTCTCACCTATACAGATGGATGAATTTGGAACTCTAAATAAAACATGGGTTATCGTAGCTCTTTGAAACTTGACAAAATAAAAAAGTTCTCAGTTTTGTCTCTATGGTTTGTTTAATCTTCAAGGAGCCTTAGGCACAGACTGTGGAAAAGCACTTTCATTGAGAGGTGTTGCCAAGCTTCTAAGAAATAACGAGTTTCCGAAATAACAGCAAATATTTTTTCACCCAATCTTGATGATACTTGTTGCTAAAGATCAGTACACAAATCCCACTTGGCTCACCAAATTTTGTTCTTCTAATTTGAAGCGCTCGTCTACAGTAGCAGTTTTTATTTAGGTTTTCCTGTGTTCTCTCCCATATAGATAGATGAATTTGGAAATCTAAATCCACCACGGTTTGTAGTAGCTCTTTGAAACTCGATAAAATAAAGGAGTTCTCAGTTTTGCCTCTATGGTTTGTTTCCTCAAGTAGCCGTAGGCACAGACTGTGGAAAAGCACTTTCATTGAGAGGGGTTGCCAAGCTTCTAAGAAATAACGAGTTTCCGAAATACCAGCAAATATTTTTTCACCCAATCTTGATGATACTTGGTTGTAATGATCAGTACACAAATCCCACTGGGCTCACCACATTTTGATCTTCTAGTTTGAAGCGTTCGTCTACAGTAGCAGTTTTTATATTTAGGTTTCCCTATGTTCTCACCTATATAGATAGATGAATTTGGAACTCTAAATAAAACATGGTTTATAGTAGCTCTTTGAAACTTGACAAGATAAAGGAGTTCTCAGTTTTGTCTCTATGGTTTCTTTAATCTTCAAGGAGCCCTAGGCACAGACTGTGGAAAAGAACTTTCATTGAGAGGGGTTGCCAAACTTCTAAGAAATAACGAGTTTCCGAAATACCAGCAAATGTTTTTTCACCCAATCTTGATGATACTTGTTGCTAATGATCAGTACACAAATCCCACTTTGCTCACCAAATTTTGTTCTTCTAGGTTGAAGCGTTCATCTACAGTAGCAGTTTTATATTTAGGTTTTCCTCTGTTCTCTCCTATATAGATAGATGAATTTGGAAATCTAAATCCAACATGGTTTGTAGTAGCTCTTTGAAACTTGACAAAATAAAGGAGTTCTCAGTTTTGTCTCTATGGTTTGTTTCCTCTTCAAGTAGCCCTAGGCACAGACTGTGGAAAAGCACTTTCATTGAGAGGGGTTGCCAAGCTTCTAAGCAATAACGATTTTCCGAATACCAGCAAATATTTTTTCACCCAAACTTGATGATACTTGGTGGTAATGATCAGTACGCAAATCCCACTTGGCTCACCAAATTTTGTTCTTCTAGGTTGAAGAGTTCGTCTACAGTAGCAGTTTTTATATTTAGGTTTCCCTCTGTTCTCTCTTATAGATAGATGAATTTGGAACTCTAAATCCAAAATGGTTTGTAGTAGCTCTTGAAACTTGAAAAAACAAAGGAGTTCTCTGTTTTGTCTCTATGGTTTGTTTAATCTTCAAGGAGCCCTAGGCACAGACTGTGGAAAAGCACTTTCATTGAGAGGAGTTGCCAAGCCTCTAAGAACCAACGAGTTTCCGAAATACCAGCAAATATTTTTTCACCCAATCTTGATGATACTTGGTGGTAATGATCAGTACACAAATCACACTTGGCTCACCAAATTTTGTTCTTCTAGGTTGAAGCGTTTGTCTACAGGAGCAGTTTTTATATTTAGGTTTCACTCTGTTCTCTCATATATAGATAGATGAATTTGGAACTCTAAATCCAACATGGTTTGTATTAGCTCTTTGAAACTTGACAAAATAAAGGAGTTCTCAGTTTTGTCTCTATGTTTTGTTTCCTCTTCAAGTAGCCCTAGGCAAAGACTGTGGAAAAGCACTTTCATTGAGAGGGGTTGCCAAGATTCTAAGAAATAACGATTCTCCGAAATACCAGCAAATATTTTTACCCAAAATTGATGATACTTGGTGGTAATGATCAGTACACAAATCCCACTTGGCTCACCAAATTTTGTTCTTCTAGGTTGAAGCGTTCGTCTACAGTAGCAGTTTTTATATTTAGGTTTCCCTCTGTTCTCTCCTATTTAGATAGATGAATTTGGAACTCTAAATACAACATTGTTTGTAGTAGCTCTTTGAAACTTGACAAAATAAAGGAGTTCTCAGTTTTGTCTCTATGGTTTGTTTCCTCTCCAAGTAGCCCTAGGAACACACTGTGGAAAAGCATTTTCATTGAGATGGGTTGCAAATCTTCTAAGAAATAACGAGTTTCTGAAATACCAGCAAATATTTTTTCACCCAATCTTGATGATACTTGGTGGTAATGATCAGTACACAAATCCCACTTGGCTCACCAAATTTTGTTCTTCTAGGTTGAAGCATTCGTCTACAGTAGCAGTTTTTATATTTAGGTTTTACTCTGTTCTCTCATATATAGATAGATGAATTTGGAACTCTAAATCCAACATGTTTTGTAGTAGCTCTTGGAAACTTGACAAAATAAAGGAGTTCTCAGTTTTGTCTCTATGATTTGTTTCCTCTTCAAGTAGCCCTAGGCACAGACTGTGGAAAAGCACTTTCATTGAGAGGGGTTGCCAAGCTTCTAAGAAATAACGAGTTTCCAAAATACCAGAAAATATTTTTTCACTAAATCTTGATGATACTTGTTGCTAATGATCAGTACACAAATCCCACTTGGCTCACCAAATTTTGTTCTTCTAGGTTGAAGCGTTCGTCTACAATAGCAGTTTTTATATTTAGGTTTCCCTCTGTTCTCTCCTATATAGATAGATGAATTTGGAACTCTAATTCCAACATGGTTTGTAGTAGCTCTTTGAAACTTGAGAAAATAAAGGAGTTCTCAGTTTTGTCTCTATGGTTTGTTTCCTCTTCAAGTAGCCCTAGGCACAGACTGTGGAAACGCACTTTCATTGAGAGGGGTTGCCAAGCTTCTAAGGAAATAACGAGTTTCTGAAATACCAGCAAATATTTTTTCACGCAATCTTGATGATACTTGTTGCTAATGATCAGTACACATATCCCACTTGGCTCACCAAATTTTGTTCTTCTAATTTGAAGCGCTCGTCTACAGTAGCATTTTGATATTTAGGTTTTCCTGTTTTCTCTCCTATATAGATAGATGAATTTGGAAATCTAAATCCTACATGGTTTGTAGTAGCTCTTTGAAACTTGACAAAATAAAGGAGTTCTCAGTTTTGTCTCTATGGTTTGTTTCCTCTTCAAGAAGCCATAGGTACCTACTGTGGAAAAGCACTTTCATTGAGAGGCGTTGCCAAGCTTCTAAGAATTCACGAGTTTACGAAATACCAGCAAATATTTTTTATCCAAACTTGATGATACTTGTTGCTAATGATCAGTACACAAATCCCACTTGTCTCACCAAATTTTGTTCTTCTAGGTTGAAGCGTTCGTCTACAGTAGCAGTTTTTATATTTAGGTTTCCCTCTGTTCTCTCCTATATAGATAGATGAATTTGGAACTCTAAATCCAACATGGTTTGTAGTAGCTCTTTGAAACTTGACAAAATAAAGGCGTTCTCAGTTTTGTCTCTATGGTTTGTTTCCTCTTCAAGTAGCCCTAGGCAAAGACTGTGGAAAAGCACTTTCATTGAGAGGGGTTGCAAAGCTTCTAAGAAATTACAAGTTTCCGAAATACCAGCAAATATTTTTTCACCCAATCTTGATGATACTTGTTGCTTATGATCAGTACACAAATCCCACTTGGCTCAACAAATTTTGTTCTTCTAGGTTGAAGCATTCGTCTACAGTAGCAGTTTTTATATTTAGGTTTTACTCTGTTCTCTCATATATAGATAGATGAATTTGGAACTCTAAATCCAACATGTTTTGTAGTAGCTCTTGGAAACTTGACAAAATAAAGGAGTTCTCAGTTTTGTCTCTATGATTTGTTTCCTCTTCAAGTAGCCCTAGGCACAGACTGTGGAAAAGCACTTTCATTGAGAGGGGTTGCCAAGCTTCTAAGAAATAACGAGTTTCCAAAATACCAGAAAATATTTTTTCACTAAATCTTGATGATACTTGTTGCTAATGATCAGTACACAAATCCCACTTTGCTCACCAAATTTTGTTCTTCTAGTTTGAAGCGTTCGTCTACAATAGCAGTGTTTATATTTAGGTTTCCCTCTGTTCTCTCCTATATAGATAGATGAATTTGGAACTCTAATTCCAACATGGTTTGCAGTAGCTCTTTGAAACTTGAGAAAATAAAGGAGTTCTCAGTTTTTGTCTCTATGGTTTGTTTCCTCTTCAAGTAGCCCTAGGCACAGACTGTGGAAAAGCACTTTCATTGAGAGGGGTTGCCAAGCTTCTAAGAAATTACGAGTTTCAGAAATACCAGCAAATATTTTTTCACCCAATCTTGATGATACTTGGTGGTAATGATCAGTACACAAATCCCACTTGGCTCACCAATTTTTGTTCTTCTAAGTTGAAGCGTTCGTTTACAGTAGCAGTTTTTATATTTAGGTTTCCCTGTGTTCCTCCTATTTAGATAGATGAATTTGGAACTCTAAATCCAACATGGTTTGTAGTAGCTCTTTGAAACTTGACAAAATAAAGGAGTTCTCAGTTTTGTCTCTATGGTTTGTTTCCTCTCCAAGTAGTTCTAAAACACACTGTGGAAAAGCACTTTCATTGAGATGGGTTGCCAAGCTTCTAAGAAATAACGAGTTTCCAAAATACCAGCAAATATTTTTTCACCCAATCTTGATGATACTTGTTGCTAATGATCAGTACACAAATCCCACTTGGCTCACCAAATTTTGCTCTTCTAGTTTGAATCTTTCGTCTACAGTAGCAGTTTTTATATTTAGTTTTCCCTCTGTTCTCTCCTATGTAGATAGATGAATTTGGAAATCTAAAACCAACATGGTTTGTATTAGCTCTTTGAAACTTGACAAAATAAAGGAGTTCTCAGTTTTGTCTCTATGTTTTGTTTCCTCTTCAAGTAGCCCTAGGCAAAGACTGTTGGAAAAGCACTTTCATGAGAGGGGTTGCCAAGATTCTAAGAAATAACGATTTTCCGAAATACCAGCAAATATTTTTACCCAAAATTGATGATACTTGGTGGTAATGATCAGTACACAAATCCCACTTGGCTCACCAAATTTTGTTTTTCTAGGTTGAAGCGTTCGTCTACAGTAGCAGTTTTTATATTTAGGTTTCCCTCTGTTCTCTCCTATTTAGATAGATGAATTTGGAACTCTAAATACAACATTGTTTGTAGTAGCTCTTTGAAACTTGACAAAATAAAGGAGTTCTCAGTTTTGTCTCTATGGTTTGTTTCCTCTCCAAGTAGCCCTAGGAACACACTGTGGAAAAGCACTTTCATTGAGATGGGTTGCAAAGCTTCTAAGAAATAACGAGTTTCTGAAATACCAGCAAATATTTTTTCACCCAATCTTGATGATACTTGGTGGTAATGATCAGTACACAAATCCCACTTGGCTCACCAAATTTTGTTCTTCTAGGTTGAAGCATTCGTCTACAGTAGCAGTTTTTATATTTAGGTTTTACTCTGTTCTCTCATATATAGATAGATGAATTTGGAACTCTAAATCCAACATGTTTTGTAGTAGCTCTTGGAAACTTGACAAAATAAAGGAGTTCTCAGTTTTGTCTCTATGATTTGTTTCCTCTTCAAGTAGCCCTAGGCACAGACTGTGGAAAAGCACTTTCATTGAGAGGGGTTGCCAAGCTTCTAAGAAATAACTAGTTTCCAAAATACCAGAAAATATTTTTTCACTAAATCTTGATGATACTTGTTGCTAATGACCAGTACACAAATCCCACTTTGCTCACAAATTTTGTTCTTCTAGTTTGAAGCTTTCGTCTACAATAGCAGCTTATTTATTTAGGTTTCCCTCTGTTCTCTCCTATATAGATAGATGAATTTGGAACTCTAATTCCAACATGGTTTGTAGTAGCTCTTTGAAACTTGAGAAAATAAAGGAGTTCTCAGTTTTGTCTCTATGGTTTGTTTCCTCTTCAAGTAGCCCTAGGCACAGACTGTGGAAAAGCACTTTCATTGAGAGGGGTTGCCAAGCTTCTAAGAAATAACGAGTTTCCGAAATACCAGCAAATATTTTTTCACGCAATCTTGATGATACTTGTTGCTAATGATCAGTACACAAATCCCACTTGGCTCACCAAATTTTGTTCTTCTAATTTGAAGCGCTCGTCTACAGTAGCAGTTTTATATTTAGGTTTTCCTGTGTTCTCTCCTATATAGATAGATGAATTTGGAAATCTAAATCCAACATGGTTTGTAGTAGCTCTTTGAAACTTGACAAAATAAAGGAGTTCTCAGTTTTGTCTCTATGGTTTGTTTCCTCTTCAAAAAGCCCTAGGGACCTACTGTGGAAAAGCACTTTCATTGAGAGGGGTTGCCAAGCTTCTAAGAAATTACGAGTTTCCGAAATACCAGCAAATATTTTTTCACCCAATCTTGATGATACTTGGTGGTAATGATCAGTACACAAATCCCACTTGGCTCACCAATTTTTGTTCTTCTAAGTTGAAGCGTTCGTTTACAGTAGCAGTTTTATATTTAGGTTTCCCTCTGTTCCTCCTATTTAGATAGATGAATTTGGAACTCTAAATCCAACATGGTTTGTAGTAGCTCTTTCAAACTTGACAAAATAAAGGAGTTCTCAGTTTTGTCTCTATGCTTTGTTTCCTCTTCAAGCAGCCCTAGGCACCTACTGTGGAAAAAGCACTTTCATTGAGAGAGGTTGCCAAGCTTCTAAGAAATTACGAGTTTCCGAAATACCAGCAAATATTTTTACCCAAACTTGATGATACTTGTTGCTAATGATCAGTACACAAATCCCACTTGGCTCACCAAATTTTGTTCTTCTAGGTTTAAGCGTTCGTCTACAGTAGCAGTTTTTATATTTAGGTTTCCCTCTGTTCTCTCCTATATAGATAGATGAATTTGGAACTCTAAATCCAACATGGTTTGTAGTAGCTCTTTGGAAACTTGACAAAATAAAGGCGTTTTCAGTTTTGTCTCTATGGTTTGTTTCCTCTTCAAGTAGCCCTATTCATAGACTGTGGAAAAGCACTTTCATTGAGAGGGGTTGCAAAGCTTCTAAGAAATTACAAGTTTCCGAAATACCAGCAAATATTTTTTCACCCAATCTTGATGATACTTGATGGTAATGATCAGTACACAAATTCCACTTGGCTCAAAAAATTTTGTTCTTCTAGGTTGAAGCATTCGTCTACAGTAGCAGTTTTTATATTTAGGTTTTACTCTGTTCTCTCATATATAGATAGATGAATTTGGAACTCTAAATCCAACATGTTTTTTAGTAGCTCTTGGAAACTTGACAAAATAAAGGAGTTCTCAGTTTTGTCTCTATGATTTGTTTCCTCTTCAAGTAGCCCTAGGCACAGACTGTGGAAAAGCACTTTCATTGAGAGGGGTTGCCAAGCTTCTAAGAAATAACGAGTTTCCAAAATACCAGAAAATATTTTTTCACTAAATCTTGATGATACTTGTTGCTAATGATCAGTACACAAATCCCACTTTGCTCACCAAATTTTGTTCTTCTAGGTTGAAGCGTTCGTCTACAATAGCAGTTTTTATATTTAGGTTTCCCTCTGTTCTCTCCTATATAGATAGATGAATTTGGAACTCTAATTCCAACATGGTTTGTAGTAGCTCTTTGAAACTTGAGAAAATAAAGGAGTTCTCAGTTTTGTCTCTATGGTTTGTTTCCTCTTCAAGTAGCCCTAGGCACAGACTGTGGAAACGCACTTTCATTGAGAGGGGTTGCCAAGCTTCTAAGAAATAACGAGTTTCTGAAATACCAGCAAATATTTTTTCACGCAATCTTGATGATACTTGTTGCTAATGATCAGTACACATATCCCACTTGGCTCACCAAATTTTGTTCTTCTAATTTGAAGCGCTCGTCTACAGTCGCAGTTTTATATTTAGGTTTTCCTGTGTTCTCTCCTATATACATAGATGAATTTGGAAATCTAAATCCAACATGGTTTGTAGTAGCTCTTTGAAACTTGACAAAATAAAGGAGTTCTCAGTTTTGTCTCTATGGTTTGTATCCTCTTCAAGAAGCCCTAGGCACCTACTGTGGAAAAGCACTTTCATTGAGAGGCGTTGCCAAGCTTCTAAGAAATTACGAGTTTCCGAAATACCAGCAAATATTTTTTACCCAAACTTGATGATACTTGTTGCTAGTGATCAGTACACAAATCCCACTTGGCTCACCAAATTTTGTTCTTCTAGGTTGAAGCGTTCGTCTACAGTAGCAGTTTTTATATTTAGGTTTCCCTCTGTTCTCTCCTATATAGATAGATGAATTTGGAACTCTAAATCCAACATGGTTTGTAGTAGCTCTTTGAAACTTGACAAAATAAAGGCGTTCTCAGTTTTGTCTCTATGGTTTGTTTCCTCTTCAAGTACCCCTAGGCAAAGACTGTGGAAAAGCACTTCATTGAGAGGGGTTGCAAAGCTTCTAAGAAATTACAAGTTTCCGAAATACCAGCAAATATTTTTTCACCCAATCTTGATGATACTTGATGGTAATGATCAGTACACAAATCCCACTTGGCTCAACAAATTTTATTCTTCTAGGTTGAAGCATTCGTATACAGTAGCAGTTTTTATATTTAGGTTTTACTCTGTTCTCTCATATATAGATAGATGAATTTGGAACTCTAAATCCAACATGTTTTGTAGTAGCTCTTGGAAACTTGACAAAATAAAGGAGTTCTCAGTTTTGTCTCTATGATTTGTTTCCTCTTCAAGTAGCCCTAGGCACAGACTGTGGAAAAGCACTTTCATTGAGAGGGGTTGCCAAGCTTCTAAGAAATAACGAGTTTCCAAAATACCAGAAAATATTTTTTCACTAAATCTTGATGATACTTGTTGCCAATGATCAGTACACACATCCCACTTTGCTCACCAAATTTTGTTCTTCTAGTTTGAAGCGTTCGTCTACAATAGCAGTTTTTTATATTTAGGTTTCCCTCTGTTCTCTCCTATATAGATAGATGAATTTGGAACTCTAATTCCAACATGGTTTGTAGTAGCTCTTTGAAACTTGAGAAAATAAAGGAGTTCTCAGTTTTGTCTCTATGGTTTGTTTCCTCTTCAAGTAGCCCTAGGCACAGACTGTGGAAAAGCACTTTCATTGAGAGGGGTTGCCAAGCTTCTAAGAAATAACGAGTTTCCGAAATACCAGCTAATATTTTTTCACGCAATCTTGATGATACTTGTTGCTAATGATCAGTACACATATCCCACTTGGCTCACCAAGTTTCGTTCTTCTAATTTGAAGCGCTCGTCTACAGTAGCAGTTTGATATTTAGGTTTTCCTGTGTTCTCTCCTATACAGATAGATGAATTTGGAAATCTAAATCCTACATGGTTTGTAGTAGCTCTTTGAAACTTGACAAAATAAAGGAGTTCTCAGTTTTGTCTCTACGGTTTGTTTCCTCTCCAAGTAGTTCTAAAAACACACTGTGGAAAAGCACTTTCATTGAGATGGGTTGCCAAGCTTCTAAGAAATAACGAGTTTCCAAAATAGCAGCAAATATTTTTTCACCCAATCTTGATGATACTTGTTGCTAATGATCAGTACACAAATCCCACTTGGCTCACCAAGTTTTGCTCTTCTAGTTTGAATCTTTCGTCTACAGTACCAGTTTTTATATTTAGGTTTCCCTCTGTTCTCTCCTATGTAGATAGATGAATTTGGAAATCTAAATCCAACATGGTTTGTATTAGCTCTTTGAAACTTGACAAAATAAAGGAGTTCTCAGTTTTGTCTTTATGTTTTGTTTCCTCTTCAAGTAGCCCTAGGCAAAGACTGTGGAAAAGCACTTTCATTGAGAGGGGTTGCCAAGATTCTAAGAAATAACGATTTTCCGAAATACCAGCAAATATTTTTACACAAAATTGATGATACTTGGTGGTAATGATCATTACACAAAGAACACTTGGCTCACCAAATTTTGTTCTTCTAGGTTGAAGCGTTCGTCTACAGTAGCAGTTTTTATATTTAGGTTTCCCTCTGTTCTCTCCTATTTAGATAGATGAATTTGGAACTCTAAATACAACATTATTTGCAGTAGCTCTTTGAAACTCGATAAAAGAAAGGAGTTCTCAGTTTTGTCTCTATGGTTTGTTTCCTCTCCAAGTAGCCCTAGGAACACACTGTGGAAAAGCACTTTCATTGAGATGGGTTGCAAAGCTTCTAAGAAATAACGAGTTTCTGAAATACCAGCAAATATTTTTTCACCCAATCTTGATGATACTTGGTGGTAATGATCAGTACACAAATCCCACTGGGCTAACCAAATTTTGTTCTTCTGGTTTGAAGCGTTCGTCTACAGTAGCAATTTTTATATTTAGGTTTCCCTCTGTTCTCACCTATACAGATGGATGAATTTGGAACTCTAAATAAAACATGGGTTATCGTAGCTCTTTGAAACTTGACAAAATAAAAAAGTTCTCAGTTTTGTCTCTATGGTTTGTTTAATCTTCAAGGAGCCTTAGGCACAGACTGTGGAAAAGCACTTTCATTGAGAGGGGTTGCCAAGCTTCTAAGAAATAACGAGTTTCCGAAATAACAGCAAATATTTTTTCACCCAATCTTGATGATACTTGTTGCTAAAGATCAGTACACAAATCCCACTTGGCTCACCAAATTTTGTTCTTCTAATTTGAAGCGCTCGTCTACAGTAGCAGTTTTTATTTAGGTTTTCCTGTGTTCTCTCCCATATAGATAGATGAATTTGGAAATCTAAATCCACCATGGTTTGTAGTAGCTCTTTGAAACTCGATAAAATAAAGGAGTTCTCAGTTTTGCCTCTATGGTTTGTTTCCTCAAGTAGCCGTAGGCACAGACTGTGGAAAAGCACTTTCATTGAGAGGGGTTGCCAAGCTTCTAAGAAATAACGAGTTTCCGAAATACCAGCAAATATTTTTTCACCCAATCTTGATGATACTTGGTTGTAATGATCAGTACACAAATCCCACTGGGCTCACCACATTTTGATCTTCTAGTTTGAAGCGTTCGTCTACAGTAGCAGTTTTTATATTTAGGTTTCCCTATGTTCTCACCTATATAGATAGATGAATTTGGAACTCTAAATAAAACATGGTTTATAGTAGCTCTTTGAAACTTGACAAGATAAAGGAGTTCTCAGTTTTGTCTCTATGGTTTCTTTAATCTTCAAGGAGCCCTAGGCACAGACTGTGGAAAAGAACTTTCATTGAGAGGGGTTGCCAAACTTCTAAGAAATAACGAGTTTCCGAAATACCAGCAAATGTTTTTTCACCCAATCTTGATGATACTTGTTGCTAATGATCAGTACACAAATCCCACTTGGCTCACCAAATTTTGTCCTTCTAGGTTGAAGCGTTCATCTACAGTAGCAGTTTTATATTTAGGTTTTCCTCTGTTCTCTCCTATATAGATAGATGAATTTGGAAATCTAAATCCAACATGGTTTGTAGTAGCTCTTTGAAACTTGACAAAATAAAGGAGTTCTCAGTTTTGTCTCTATGGTTTGTTTCCTCTTCAAGTAGCCCTAGGCACAGACTGTGGAAAAGCACTTTCATTGAGAGGGGTTGCCAAGCTTCTAAGCAATAACGAGTTTCCGAATACCAGCAAATATTTTTTCACCCAACTTGATGATACTTGGTGGTAATGATCAGTACGCAAATCCCACTTGGCTCACCAAATTTTGTTCTTCTAGGTTGAAGAGTTCGTCTACAGTAGCAGTTTTTATATTTAGGTTTCCCTCTGTTCTCTCTTATAGATAGATGAATTTGGAACTCTAAATCCAAAATGGTTTGTAGTAGCTCTTGAAACTTGAAAAAACAAAGGAGTTCTCTGTTTTGTCTCTATGGTTTGTTTAATCTTCAAGGAGCCCTAGGCACAGACTGTGGAAAACCACTTTCATTGAGAGGAGTTGCCAAGCTTCTAAGAACCAACGAGTTTCCGAAATACCAGCAAATATTTTTTCACCCAATCTTGATGATACTTGGTGGTAATGATCAGTACACAAATCACACTCGGCTCACCAAATTTTGTTCTTCTAGGTTGAAGCGTTTGTCTACAGGAGCAGTTTTTATATTTAGGTTTCACTCTGTTCTCTCATATATAGATAGATGAATTTGGAACTCTAAATCCAACATGGTTTGTAGTAGCTCTATGAAAATTGACAAAATAAAGGAGTTCTCAGTTTTGTCTCTATGGTTTGTTTCCTTTTCAATTAGCCCTAGGCACAGACTGTGGAAGAGCACGTTCATTGAAAGGGGTTGCCTAGCTTCTAAGAAATAACGAGTTTCCGAAATACCAGCAAATATTTTTTCACCCAATCTTGATGATACTTGTTGCTTATGATCAGTACACAAATCCCACTTGGCTCACCAAATTTGTTCTTCTAGGTTGAAGCGTTCGTCTACAGTAGCAGTTTTTATATTTAGGTTTCCCTCTCTTCTCTCCTATATAGATAGATGAATTTGGAACTCTAAATCCAACATGCTTTGTAGTAGGTGTTTGAAACTTGACAAAATAAAGGAGTTCTCAGTTTTGTATCTATGGTTTGTTTCCTCTTCAAGTAGCCATAGGCACAGACTGTGGAAAGCACTTTCATTGAGAGGAGTTGCCAAGCTTCTAAGAAATAACGACTTTCCAAAATACCAGCAAATATTTTTTCACACAATCTTGATGATACTTGTAGGTAATGATCAGTACACAAATCCCACTTGGCTCACCAAATTTTGTTCTTCTAGGTTGATGCGTTCGTGTACAGAGGCACTTTTATAGTTAGGTTTCCCTCTGCTCTCTCTTATAGATAGATGAATTTGGAACTCTAAATCCAACATGGTTTGTAGTAGCTCTTGAAACTTGAAAAAATAAAGGAGTTCTCAGTTTTGTCTCTATGGTTTGTTTAATCTTCAAGGAGCCCTAGGCACAGACTGTGGAAAAGCACTTTCATTGAGAGGAGTTGCCAAGCTTCTAAGAAATAACGAGTTTCCAAAATACCAGCAAATATTTTTTCACCCAATCTTGATGATACTTGTAGGTACTGATCAGTACACAAATACCACGTGGCTCACCAAATTTTGTTCTTCTAGGTTGATGCGTTCGTGTACAGTAGCAGTTTTTATACTTAGGTTTCCCTCTGTTCTCTCATATATAGATAGATGATTTTGGAACTCTAAATCCAACATGGTTTGCAGTAGCTCTTTGAAACTCGATAAAAGAAAGGAGTTCTCAGTTTTGTCTCTATGGTTTGTTTCCTCTTCAAGTAGCCGTAGGCACAGACTGTGGAAAAGCACTTTCATTGAGAGGGGTTGCCAAGCTTCTAAGAAATAACGAGTTTCCGAATACCAGCAAATATATTTTCACACAATCTTGATGATACTTGGTGGTAATGATCAGTACACAAATCCCACTGGGCTCACCACATTTTGATCTTCTAGTTTGAAGCGTTCGTCTACAGTAGCAGTTTTTATATTTAGGTTTCCCTCTGTTCTCACCTATATAGATAGATGAATTTGGAACTCTAAATAAAACATGGTTTATAGTAGCTCTTTGAAACTTGACAAAATAAAGGAGTTCTCAGTTTTGTCTCTATGGTTTGTTTAATCTTCAAGGAGCCCTAGGCACAGACTGTGGAAAAGAACTTTCATTGAGAGGGGTTGCCAAACTTCTAAGAAATAACGTGTTTCCTAAATACCAGCAAATGTTTTTTCACCGAATCTTGATGATACTTGTTGCTAATGATCAGTACACAAATCCCACTTGGCTGACCAAATTTTGTTCTTCTAGGTTGAAGCGTTCGTCTACAGGAGCAGTTTTATATTTAGGTTTTCCTCTGTTCTCTCCTATATAGATAGATGAATTTGGAAATCTAAATCCAACATGGTTTGTAGTAGCTCTTTGAAAGATGACAAAATAAAGGAGTTCTCAGTTTTGTTTCTATGGTTTGTTTCCTCTTCAAGTAGCCCTAGGCACAGACTGTGGAAAAGCACTTTTATTGAGAGAAGTTGCCAAGCTTCTAAGCAATAACGAGTTTCCGAAATACCAGCAAATACTTGGTGGTAATGATCAGTACTTGATGATACTTTGTGGTAATGATCAGTACACAAATCCCACTTGCTTCACCAAATTTTGTTCTTCTAGATTGAAGAGTTCGTCTACAGTAGCAGTTTTTATATTTAGGTTTCATTCTTACTCTCTTATAGATAGATGAATTTGGAACTCTAAATCCAACATGGTTTGTAGTAGCTCTTTGAAAGATGACAAAATAAAGGAGTTCTCAGTTTTGTCTCTATGGTTTGTTTCCTTTTAAATTAGCCCTAGGCACAGACTGTGGAAAACCATTTTCATTGAGAGGGTTTGCCAAGCTGCTAAGAATTAACGAGTTTCCGAAATACCAGCAAATATTCTTTCACCCAATCTTGATGATACTTGGTGGTAATGATCAGTACACAAATCCCACTTGGCTCACCAAATTTTGTTCTTCTAGGTTGAAGCGTTCGTAAAGAGTAGCAGTTTTTATATTTAGGTTTCCTCTGTTCTCTCCTATATAGATAGATGATTTTGGAACTCTAAATCCAACATGGTTTGCAGTAGCTCTTTGAAACTCGATAAAAGAAAGGAGTTCTCACTTTGTCTCTATGGTTTGTTTCCTCTTCAAGTAGCCCTAGGCACAGACTGTGGAAAAGCACTTTCATTGAGAGGAGTTGCAAGCTTCTAAGAACTAACGAGTTTCAGAAATACCAGCAAGTATTTTTTCACCCAATCTTGATGATACTTGGTGGTAATGATCCATACACAAATCCCACTTGGCTCACCAAATTTTGTTCTTCTAGGTTGAAGAGTTTGTCTACAGTAGCAGTTTTTATATTTAGGTTTCACTCTGTTCTCTCATATATAGATAGATGAATTTGGAACTCCTAATCCAACATGGTTTGTAGTAGCACTATGAAACTTGACAAAATAAAAGAGTTCTCAGTTTGGTCTCTATGGTTTGTTTCCTTTTCAATTAGCCCTAGGCACAGACTGTGGAAAAGCACTTTAATTGAGAGGGGTTGTCAAGCTTCTAAGAAATAACGAGTTTCCGAAATACCAGCAAATATTTTTTCACCCAATCTTGATGATACTTGTTGCTAAAGATCAGTACACAAATCCCACTTGGCTCACCAAATTTTGTTCTTCTAGGTTGAAGCGTTCGGCTACAGTAGCAGTTTTTATATTTAGGTTTCAATCTCTTCTCCCTATATAGTCGATGAATTTGGAACTCTAAATCCAACATGGTTTGTAGTAGCTGTTTGAAACTTGACCAAATAAAGGAGTTCTCAGTTTTGTCTCTATGGTTTTTTTCCTGTTAAAGTTTCCATAGGCACAGACTGTGGAAAGCACTTTCATTGAGATGGGTTGCCAAGCTTCTAAGAAATAACGAGTTTCCCAAATACCAGCAAATATTTTTTCACCCAATCTTGATGCTACTTGGTGGTAATGATCAGTACACAAATCCCACTTGGCTCACCAAATTTTGTTCTTCTAGGTTGTAGCGTTCGTCTACAGTAGCAGTTTTTGTATTTAGGTTTCCCTCTGTTCTCTCCTATATAGATAGATGAATTTGGAACTCTAAATCCAACATGGTTTGTAGTAGCTCTTTGAAACTTGACAAAATAAAGGAGTTCTCAGTTTTGTCTCTATGGTTTGTTTCCTCTTCAAGTAGCCCTAGGCACAGATGTGGAAAAGCACTTTCATTTAGAGGGGTTGCCAAGCTTCTAAGAATTAACGAGTTTCCGAAATACCAGCAAATATTTTCTCAACCAATCTTGATGATACTTGTTGCGAATGATCAGTACACAAATACCACTTAGCTCAACAAATTTTCTTCTTCTAGGTTGTAGCGTTCGTCTACAGTAGCAGTTTTTGTATTTAGGTTTCCCTCTGTTCTCTCCTATATAGATAGATGAATTTGGAACTCTAAATCCAACATGGTTTGTAGTAGCTCTTTGAAACCTGACAAAATAAAGCAGTTCTCAGTTTTGTCTCTATGGTTTGTTTCCTCTTCAAGTAGCCTTAGGCACAGACTGTGGAAAAGCACTTTCATTGAGAGGGGTTGCCAAGCTTCTAAGAAATTACGAGTTTCCGAATACCAGCAAATATTCTTTCACCCAATCTTGATGATAATTGGTGATAATGATAAGTACACAAATCCCACTTGGCTCACCAAATTTTGTTCTTCTAAATTGATGCGTTCGTCTACAGTAGCAGTATTTATATTTAGGTTTCCCTCTGTTCTCACCTATATACATAGATGAATTTGGAACTCTAAATAAAACATGGTTTATAGTAGCTCTTTGAAACTTGACAAAATAAAGGAGTTCTCAGTTTTGTCTCTTTGGTTTGTTTAATCTTCAAGGAGCCCTAGTCACAGACTGTGGAAAAGAACTTTCATTGAGAGGGGTTGCCAAACTTCTAAGAAATAACGAGTTTCCCAAATACCAGCAAATGTTTTTTCACCCAATCTTGATGATACTTGTTGCTAATGATCAGTACACAAATCCCACTTGGCTGACCAAATTTTGTTCTTCTAGGTTGAAGCGTTCGTCTACAGTAGCAGTTTTATATTTAGGTTTTCCTGTGTTCTCTAATATATAGATAGATGAATTTGGAAATCTAAATCCAACATGGTTTGTAGTAGCTCTTTGAAACTTGACAAAATAAAGGAGTTCTCAGTTTTGTGTCTATGGTTTGTTTCCTCTTCAAGTAGCCCTAGGCACAGACTGTGGAAAAGCACTTTCATTGAGAGGGGTTGCCAAGCTTCTAAGCAATAACGAGTTTCCGAAATACCAGAAAATACTTGGTGGTAATGATCAGTACTTGGTGATACTTGGTGGTAATGATCAGTACACAAATCCCACTTGCTTCACCAAATTTTGTTCTTCTAGGTTGAAGAGTTCGTCTACAGTAGCAGTTTTTATATTTAGGTTTCATTCTGTACTCTCTTATAGATAGATGAATTTGGAACTCTAAATCCAACATGGTTTGTAGTAGCTCTTGAAACTTGAAAAAATAAAGGAGTTCTCAGTTTTGTCTCTATGGTTTGTTTAATCTTCAAGGAGCCCTAGGCACAGACTGTGGAAAAGCACTGTCATTGAGATTAGTTGCCAAGCTTCTAAGAACTAACGAGTTTCCGAAATACCAGCAAATATTTTTTCAACCAATCTTGATGATACTCGGTGGTAATGATCAGTACACAAATCCCACTTGGCTCACCAAATTTTGTTCTTCTAGGTTGAAGCGTTTGTCTACAGTAGCAGTTTTTATATTTAGGTTTCACTCTGTTCTCTCATATATAGATAGATGAATTTGGAAATCTAAATCCAACATGGTTTGTAGTAGCTCTTTGAAACTTGACAAAATAAAGGAGTTGTCAGATTTGTCTCTATGGTTTGTTTCCTCTTCAAGTAGCCCTAGGCACAGATGTGGAAAAGCACTTTCATTGAGAGGGGTTGCCAAGCTTCTAAGAATTAACGAGTTTCCGAAATACCAGCAAATATTTTCTCACCCAATCTTGATGATACTTGTTGCTAATGATCAGTACACAAATACCACTTAGCTCAACAAATTTTCTTCTTCTAGGTTGAAGTTTTCGTCTACAGTAGCAGTTTTTATATTTAGGTTTCCCTCTTTTCTCTCCTATATAGATAGATGAATTTGGAACTCTAAATCCAACATGGTTTGAAGTAGCTCTTTGAAACCTGACAAAATAAAGCAGTTCTCAGTTTTGTCTCTATGGTTTGTTTCCTCTTCAAGTAGCCCTAGGCACAGACTGTGGAAAAGCACTTTCATTGAGAGGGGTTGCCAAGCTTCTAAGAAATTACGAGTTTCCGAATACTGCAAATATTCTTTCACACAATCTTGATGATACTTGGTGGTAATGATCAGTACACAAATCCCACTTGGCTCACCAAATTTTGTTCTTCTATTTGAAGCTTTCGTCTACAGCAGCAGTTTTTATATTTAGGTTTCCCTCTGTTCTCTCCTATATAGATAGATGAATTTGGAACTCTAAATCCAACATGGTTTGTAGTAGCTCTTTGAAACTTGATAAAATAAAAAAGTTCTCAGTTTTGTCTCTATGGTTTGTTTCCTCTTCAAGTAGTCCTCGGCACAGAGTGTGGAACGCACTTTCACTGAGATGGGTTGCCAAGCTTCTAAGAAATAACGAGTTTCCAAAGTACCAGCAAATATTTTTTCACCCAATATTGATGATACTTGTAGGTAATGATCAGTACACAAATCCCACTTGGCTCACCAAATTTTGTTCTTCTAGATTGATGCGTTCGTGTACAGTAGCAGTTTTTATAGTTAGGTTTCCCTCCGTTCTCTCATATATAGAGAGATGAATTTGGAACTCTAAATCCAACATGGTTTGTAGTAGCTCTTTGAAACTCGATAAAATAAAAGAGTTCTCAGTTTTGTCTCTATGGTTTGTTTCCTCTTCAAGTAGCCGTATTCACAGACTGTGGAAAAGCACTTTCATTGAGAGGCGTTGCCAAGCTTCTAAGAAATAACGAGTTTCCGAAATACCAGCAAATATTTTTTCAGCCAATCTTGATGATACTTGGTGGTAATGGTCAGTACACAAATCCCACTGGGCTCAGCACATTTTGATCTTCAAGTTTGAAGCGTTCGTCTACAGTAGCAGTATTTATATTTAGGTTTCCCTCTGTTCTCACCTATATACATAGATGAATTTGGAACTCTAAATAAAACATGGTTTATAGTAGCTCTTTGAAACTTGACAAAATAAAGGAGTTCTCAGTTTTGTCTCTATGGTTTGTTTAATCTTCAAGGAGCCCTAGGCACAGACTGTGGTAAAGAACATTCATTGAGAGGGGTTGCCAAACTTCTAAGAAATAACGAGTTTCCCAAATACCAGCAAATGTTTTTTCACCCAATCTTGATGATACTTGTTGCTAATGATCAGTACACAAATCCCACTTGGCTGACCAAATTTTGTTCTTCTAGGTTGAAGCGTTCGTCTACAGTAGCAGTTTTATATTTAGGTTTTCCTCTGTTCTCTCCTATATAGATAGATGAATTTGGAAATCTAAATCCAACATGGTTTGTAGTAGCTCTTTGAAACTTGACAAAATAAAGGAGTTCTCAGTTTTGTCTCTATGGTTTGTTTAATCTTCAAGGAGCCCTAGGCACAGACTGTGGAAAAGCATTTTCATTGAGAGGGGTTGCCAAGCTTCTAAGCAATAACGAGTTTCCGAAATACCAGCAAATACTTGGTGGTAATGATCAGTACTTGGTGATACTTGGTGGTAATGATCAGTACACAAATCCCACTTGCTTCACCAAATTTTGTTCTTCTAGGTTGAAGAATTCGTCTACAGCAGTTTTTATATTTAGGTTTCATTCTTACTCTCTTATAGATATATGAATTTGGAACTCTAAATCCAACGTGGTTTGTAGTAGCTCTTGAAACTTGAAAAAATAAAGGAATTCTCAGTTTTGTCTCAATGGTTTGTTTAATCTTCAAGGAGCCCTAGGCACAGACTGTGGAAAAGCACTGTCATTGAGATTAGTTGCCAAGCTTTTAAGAACTAACGAGTTTCCGAAATACCAGCAAATATTTTTTCACCCAATCTTGATGATACTTGGTGGTAATAATCAGTACACAAATCCCACTTGGCTCACCAAATTTTGTTCTTCTAGGTTGAAGCGTTTGTCTACAGTAGCAGTTTTTATATTTAGGTTTCACTCTGTTCTCTCATATATAGATAGATGAATTTGGAACTCTAAATCCAACATGGTTTGTAGTAGCTCTTTGAAACTTGACAAAATAAAGGAGTTCTCAGTTTTGTCTCTATGGTTTGTTTCCTCTTCAAGTAGCCCTAGGCACAGATGTGGAAAAGCACTTTCATTGAGAGGGGTTGCCAAGCTTTTAAGAATTAACGAGTTTCCGAAATACCAGCAAATATTTTCTCACCCAATCTTGATGATACTTGTTGCTAATGATCAGTACACAAATACCACTTAGCTCAACAAATTTTCTTCTTCTAGGTTGAAGTGTTCGTCTACAGTAGCAGTTTTTATATTTAGGTTTCCCTCTTTTCTCTCCTATATAGATAGATGAATTTGGAACTCTAAATCCAACATGGTTTGTAGTAGCTCTTTGAAACCTGACAAAATAAAGCAGTTCTCAGTTTTGTCTCTATGGTTTGTTTCCTCTTCAAGTAGCCCTAGGCACAGACTGTGGAAAAGCACTTTCATTGAGAGGGGTTGCCAAGCTTCTAAGAAATTACGAGTTTCCGAATACCAGCAAATATTCTTTCACCCAATCTTGATGATACTTGGTGGTAATGATCAGTACACAAATCCCACTTGGCACACCAAATTTTGTTCTTCTATTTTGAAGCTTTCGTCTACAGCAGCAGTTTTTATATTTAGGTTTCCCTCTGTTCTCTCCTATATAGATAGATGAATTTGGAACTCTAAATCCAACATGGTTTTAGTAGCTCTTTGAAACGTGATAAAATAAAAAAGTTCTCAGTTTTGTCTCTATGGTTTGTTTCCTCTTCAATTAGTCCTCGGCACAGACTGTGGAACGCACTTTCACTGAGATGGGTTGCCAAGCTTCTAAGAAATAACGAGTTTCCAAAATACCAGCAAATATTTTTTCACCCAATATTGATGATACTTGTAGGTAATGATCAGTACACAAATCCCACTTGGCTCACCAAATTTTGTTCTTCTAGATTGATGCGTTCGTGTACAGTAGCAGTTTTTATAGTTAGGTTTCCCTCCGTTCTCTCATATATAGATAGATGAATTTGGAACTCTAAATCCAACATGGTTTGTAGTAGCTCTTTGAAACTCGATAAAATAAAGGAGTTCTCAGTTTTGTCTCTATGGTTTGTTTCCTCTTCAAGTAGCCGTATTCACAGACTGTGGAAAAGCACTTTCATTGAGAGGCGTTGCCAAGCTTCTAAGAAATAACGAGTTTCCGAAATACCAGCAAATATTTTTTCACCCAATCTTGATGATACTTGGTGGTAATGGTCAGTACACAAATCCCACTGGGCTCACACATTTTGATCTTCAAGTTTGAAGCGTTCGTCTACAGTAGCAGTATTTATATTTAGGTTTCCCTCTGTTCTCACCTATATACATAGATGAATTTGGAACTCTAAATAAAACATGGTTTATAGTAGCTCTTTGAAACTTGACAAAATAAAGGAGTTCTCAGTTTTGTCTCTATGGTTTGTTTAATCTTCAAGGAGCCCTAGGCACAGACTGTGGTAAAGAACATTCATTGAGAGGGGTTGCCAAACTTCTAAGAAATAACGAGTTTCCGAAATACCAGCAAAAGTTTTTTCACCCAATCTTGATGATACTTGTTGCTAATGATCAGTACACAAATCCCACTTGGCTGTCCAAATTTTGTTCTTCTAGGTTGAAGCGTTCGTCTACAGTAGCAGTTTTATATTTAGGTTTTCCTCTGTTCTCTAATATATAGATAGATGAATTTGGAAATCTAAATCCAACATGGTTTGTAGTAGCTCTTTGAAACTTGACAAAATAAAGGAGTTCTCAGTTTTGTGTCTATGGTTTGTTTCCTCTTCAAGTAGCCCTAGGCACAGACTGTGGAAAAGCACTTTCATTGAGAGGGTTTGCCAAGCTTCTAAGCAATAACGAGTTTCCGAAATACCAGCAAATACATGGTGGTAATGATCAGTACTTGGTGATACTTGGTGGTAATGATCTGTACACAAATCCCACTTGCTTCACCAAATTTTGTTCTTCTAGGTTGAAGAATTCGTCTACAATAGCAGTTTTTATATTTAGGTTTCATTCTTACTCTCTTATACATAGATGAATTTGGAACTCTAAATCCAACATGGTTTGTAGTAGCTCTTGAAACTTGAAAAAATAAAGGAGTTCTCAGTTTTGTCTCAATGGTTTGTTTAATCTTCAAGGAGCCCTAGACACAGACTGTGGAAAAGCACTGTCATTGAGATTAGTTGCCAAGCTTCTAAGAACTAACGAGTTTCCGAAATACCAGCAAATATTTTTTCACCCAATCTTGATGATACTTGGTGGTAATGATCAGTACACAAATCCCACTTGGCTCACCAAATTTTGTTCTTCTAGGTTGAAGCGTTTTTCTACAGTAGCAGTTTTTATATTTAGGTTTCACTCTGTTCTCTCATATATAGATAGATGAATTTGGAACTCTAAATCCAACTTGGTTTGTAGTAGCTCTATGAAACTTGACAAAATAAAGGAGATCTCAGTTTTGTCTCTATGGTTTGTTTCTTTTTCAATTAGCCCTAGGCACAGACTGTGGAAAAGCACTTTCATTGAGAGGGATTGCCAAGCTTCTAAGAACTAACGCGTTTCCGAAATACCAGCAAATATTTTTTCACCCAATCTTGATGATACTTGGTGGTAATGATCAGTACACAAATCACACTTGGCTCACCAAATTTTGTTCTTCTAGGTTGAAGCGTTTGTCTACAGTAGCAGTTTTTATATTTAGGTTTCACTCTGTTCTCTCATATATAGATAGATGATTTTGGAACTCTAAATCCAACATGGTTTGTAGTAGCTCTATGAAAATTGACAAAACAAAAGGAGTTCTCAGTTTTGTCTCTATGGTTTGTTTCCTTTTCAATTAGCCCTAGGCACAGACTGTGGAAAAGCACTTTCATTGAGAGCGGTTGCCAAGCTTCTAAGAAATAATGAGTTTCCGAAATACCAGCAAATATTTTTTAACCCAATCTTGATGATACTTGTTGCTTATGATCAGTACACAAATCCCACTTGGCTCACCAAATTTGTTCTTCTAGGTTGAAGCGTTTGTCTACAGTAGCAGTTTTTATATTTAGGTTTCCCTCTCTTCTCTCCTATATAGATAGATGAATTTGGAACTCTAAATCCAACATGGTTTGTAGTAGCTGTTTGAAACTTGACAAAATAAAGGAGTTCTCAGTTTTGTCTCTATGGGTTGTTTCGTCTTCAAGTAGCCATAGGCACAGACTGTGGAAAGCACTTTCATTGAGAGGAGTTGCCAAGCTTCTAAGAAATAACGAGTTTCCGAAATACCAGCAAATATATTTTCACACAATCTTGATGATACTTGGTGGTAATGATCAGTACACAAATCCCACTGCGCTCACCACATTTTGATCTTCTAGTTTGAAGCGTTCGTCTACAGTAGCAGTTTTTATATTTAGGTTTCCCTCTGTTCTCACCTATATAGTTAGATGAATTTGGAACTCTAAATAAAACATGGTTTATAGTAGCTCTTTGAAACTTGACAAAATAAAGGAGTTCTCAGTTTTGTCTCTATGGTTTGTTTAATCTTCAACGAGCCCTAGGCACAGACTGTGGAAAAGAACTTTCATTGAGAGGGGTTGCCAAACTTCTAAGAAATAACGAGTTTCCTAAATACCAACAAATGTTTTTTCACCGAATCTTGATGATACTTGTTGCTAATGTTCAGTACACAAATCCCACTTGGCTCACCAAATTTTGTTCTTCTAGGTTGAAGCGTTCGTCTACAGTAGCAGTTTTATATTTAGGCTTTCCTCTGTTCTCTCCTATATAGATAGATGAATTTGGAAATCTATATCCAACATGGTTTGTAGTAGCTCTTTGAAACTTGACAAAATAAAGGAGTTCTCAGTTTTGTTTCTATGGTTTGTTTCCTCTTCAAGTAGCCCTAGGCACAGACTGTGGAAAAGCACTTTCATTGAGAGAAGTTGCCAAGCTTCTTAGCAATAACGAGTTTCCGAAATACCAGCAAATACTTGATGGTAATGATCAGTACTTGGTGATAGTTGGTGGTAATGATCAGTACACAAATCCCACTTGCTTCACCAAATTTTGTTCTTCTAGGTTGAAGAGTTCGTCTACAGTAGCAGTTTTTATATTTAGGTTTCATTCTTACTCTCTTATAGATAGATGAATTTGGAACTCTAAATCCAACATGGTTTGTAGTAGCTCTTGAAACTTGAAAAAATAAAGGAGTTCTCAGTTTTGTCTCTATGGTTTGTTTAATCTTCAAGGAGCCCTAGGCACAGACTGTGGAAAAGCACTGTCATTGAGATTAGTTGCCAAGCTTCTAAGAACTAACGAGTTTCCGAAATACCAGCAAATATTTTTTCACCCAATCTTGATGATACTTGGTGGTAATGATCAGTACACAAATCCCACTTGGCTCACCAAATTTTGTTCTTCTAGGTTGAAGCGTTTGTCTACAGTAGAAGTTTTTATATTTAGGTTTCACTCTGTTCTCTCATATATAGATAGATGAATTTGGAACTCTAAATCCAACATGGTTTGTAGTAGCTCTTTGAAACTTGACAAAATAAAGGAGTTCTCAGTTTTGTCTCTATGGTTTGTTTCCTTTTCAATTAGCCCTAGGCACTCACTGTGGAAAAGCACTTACATTGAGAGGGATTGCCAAGCTTCTAAGAAATAACGAGTTTCCGAAATACCAGCAAATATTTTTTCACCCAATCTTGATGATACTTGTTGCTTATGATCAGTACACAAATCCCACTTGGCTCACCAAATTTGTTCTTCTAGGTTGAAGCGTTCGTCTACAGTAGCAGTTTTTATATTTAGGTTTCCCTCTCTTCTCTCCTATATAGATCGATGAATTTGGAACTCTAAATCCAACATGGTTTGTAGTAGCTGTTTGAAACTTGACAAAATAATGGAGTTCTCAGTTTTGTCTCCATGGTTTGTTTTCTCTTCAAGTAGCCATAGGCACAGACTGTGGAAAGCACTTTCATTGAGAGGAGTTGCCAAGCTTCTAAGAAATAACGAGTTTCCAAAATACCAGCAAATATTTTTTCACCCAATCTTGATGATAATTGTAGGTAATGATCAGTACACAAATACCACTTGGCTCACCAAATTTTGTTCTTCTAAGTTGAAGCGTTCGTGTACCGTAGCAGTTTTTATAGTTAGGTTTCCCTCTGTTCTCTCATATATAGATACATGAATTTGGAACTCTAAATCCACCATGGTTTGTAGTAGCTCTTTGAAACTCGATAAAATATGGAGTTCTCAGTTTTGTCTCTATGGTTTGTTTCCTCTTCAAGTAGCCGTAGGCACAGACTGTGGAAAAGCACTTTCATTGAGAGGGGTTGCGAAGCTTCTAAGAAATAACGAGTTTCCGAAATACCAGCAAATATTTTTTCACCCAATCTTGATGATACTTGGTGGTAATGATCAGTACACAAATCCCACTGGGCTCACCACATTTTGATCTTCTAGTTTGAAGCGTTCGTCTACAGTAGCAGTTTTTATATTTAGGTTTCCCTCTGTTCTCACCTATATAGATAGATGAATTTGGAACTCTAAATAAAACATGGTTTATAGTAGCTCTTTGAAACTTGACAAAATAAAGGAGTTCTCAGTTTTGTCTCTATGGTTTGTTTAATATTCAAGGAGCCCTAGGCATAGACTGTGGAAAAGAACTTTCATTGAGAGGGGTTGCCAAACTTCTAAGAAATAACGAGTTTCCGAAATACCAGCAAATGTTTTTTCACCGAATCTTGATGATATTTGTTGCTAATGATCAGTACACAAATCCCACTTGGCTGACCAAATTTTGTTCTTCTAGGTTGAAGCGTTTGTCTACAGTAGCAGTTTTATATTTAGGTTTTCCTCTGTTCTCTCCTATATAGATAGATGAATTTGGAAATCTAAATCCAACATGGTTTGTAGTAGCTCTTTGAAACTTGACAAAATAAAGGAGTTCTCAGTTTTGTTTCTATGGTTTGTTTCCTCTTCAAGTAGCCCTAGGCACAGACTGTGGAAAAGCACTTTCATTGAGAGAAGTTGCCAAGCTTCTAAGCAATAACGAGTTTCCGAAATACCAGCAAATACTTGGTGGTAATGATCAGTACTTGGTGATACTTGGTGGTAATGATCAGTACACAAATCCCACTTGCTTCACCAAATTTTGTTCTTCTAGGTTGAAGAGTTCGTCTACAGTAGCAGTTTTTATATTAGATTTCATTCTTACTCTCTTATAGATAGATGAATTTGGAACTATAAATCCAACATGGTTTGTAGTAGCTCTTGAAACTTGAAAAAATAAAGGAGTTCTCAGTTTTGTCTCTATGGTTTGTTTAATCTTCAAGGAGCCCTAGGCACAGACTGTGGAAAAGCACTGTCATTGAGATTAGTTGCCAAGCTTCTAAGAACTAACGAGTTTCCGAAATACCAGCAAATATTTTTTCACCCAATCTTGATGATACTTGGTGGTAATGATCAGTACACAAATCCCACTTGGCTCACCAAATTTTGTTCTTCTAGGTTGAAGCGTTCGTGTACAGTAGCAGTTTTTATATTTAGGTTTCCCTCTGTTCTCTCCTATATAAATAGATGAATTTGGAACTCTAAATCCAACATGGTTTATAGTAGCTCTTTGAAACTTGACAAAATAAAGGAGTTCTCAGTTTTGTCTCTATGGTTTGTTTCCTCTTCAAGTAGCACTAGGCACAGACTGTGGAAAAGCACATTCATTGAGAGGGGTTGCCAAGCCTCTAAGAAATAACGAGTTTCCGAAATACCAGCAAATATTTTTTCACCCAATCTTGATGATACTTGGTGGTAATGATCAGTACACAAATCACACTTGGCTCACCAAATTTTGTTATTCTAGGTTGAAGCTTTCGTCTACAGTAGCAGTTTTTATATTTAGGTTTCACTCTGTTCTCTCATATATAGATAGATGAATTTGGAACTCTAAATCCAACTTGTTTTTTTTAGTACCCCTTTGAAACTTGACAAAATAAAGGAGTTCTCAGTTTTGTCTCTATGGTTTGTTTGCTTTCAAGTAGCCCTAGGCACACACTGTGGAAAAGCACTTTCATTGAGAGGGGTTGCCAAGCTTCTAAGAAATAACAATTTTCCGAAATACCAGCAAATATTTTTTACCCAATCTTGATGATACTTGTTGCTAATGATCAGTACACAAATCCCACTTGGCTCACCAAATTTTGTTCTTCTAGGTTGAAGCGTTCGTCTACAGTAGCAGTTTTTATATTTAGGTTTCCCTCTGTTCTCTCCTATATAGATCGAAGAATTTGGAACTCTAAATCCAACATGGTTTGTAGTAGCTCTTTGAAAGTTGACAAAATAAAGGAGTTCTCAGTTTTGTCTCTATGGTTTGTTTCCTCTTCAAGTAGCCCTAGGCACAGACTGTGGAAAGCACTTTCACTGAGATGGGTTGCAAAGCTTCTAAGAAACAACGAGTTTCCAAAATACCAGCAAATATATTTTCACCCAATCTTGATGATACTTGGTGGTAATGATCAGTACACAAATCCCACTTGGCTCACCAAATTTTGTTCTTCTAGGTTTAAGCGTTCGTCTACAGTAGCAGTTTTTATATTTAGGTTTCCCTGTGTTCTCTCCTATATAGATAGATGAATTTGGAACTCTAAATTCAACATGGTTTGTAGTAGCTCTTTGAAACTTGACAAAATAAAGGAGTTGTCAGTTTTGTCTCTATGGTTTGTTTCCTCTTCAAGTAGCCCTAGGCACAGACTGTGGAAAAGTACTTTCATTGAGATGGGTTGAGAAGCTTCTAAGAAATAACGAGTTTCTGAAATACCAGCAAATAATTTTTCACCCAAACTTGATGATACTTGGTGGTAATGATCAGTACACAAATCCCACTTGGCTCACCAAATTTTGTTCTTCTAGTTTGAAGCTTTCGTCTACAGTAGCAGTTTTTATATTTAGGTTTCCCTTTGTTCTCTTCTATATAGATAGATGAATTTGGAACTCTAAATCCAACATGGTTTGTAGTAGCTCTTTGAAACTTGATAAAATAAAAAAGTTCTCAGTTTTGTCTCTATGGTTTGTTTCCTCTTCAAGTAGTCCTTGGCACAGACTGTGGAAAGCACTTTCACTGAGATGGGTTGCCAAGCTTCTAAGAAATAACGAGTTTCCAAAATAGCAGCAAATATTTTTTCACCCAATCTTGATGATACTTGGTGGTAATGATCAGTACAGAAATCCCACTGGGCTCACCACATTTTGATCTTCTAGTTTGAAGCGTTCGTCTAGAGTAGCAGTTTTTATATTTAGGTTTCCATATGTTCTCACCTATATAGATAGATGAATTTGGAACTCTAAATAAAACATGGTTTATAGTAGCTCTTTGAAACTTGACAAGATAAAGGAGTTCTCAGTTTTGTCTCTATGGTTTGTTTCCTCCTCAAGTAGCCCTAGGCACAGACTGTGGAAAAGCACTTTCATTGAGAGAAGTTGCCAAGCTTCTAAGCAATAACGAGTTTCCGAAATACCAGCAAATACTTGGTGGTAATGATCAGTACAAAAATCCCACTTGGCTCACCAAATTTTGTTCTTCTAGGTTCATGCGTTCGTGTACAGAGGCAGTTTTATAGTTAGGTTTCCCTCTGTTCTCTCTTATAGATAGATGAATTTGGAACTCTAAATCCAACATGGTTTGTAGTAGCTCTTGAAACTTGAAAAAATAAAGGAGTTCTCAGTTTTGTCTCTATGGTTTGTTTAATCTTCAAGGAGCCCTAGGCACAGACTGTGGAAAAGCACTTTCATTGAGAGGAGTTGCCAAGCTTCTAAGAAATAACGAGTTTCCAAAATACCAGCAAATATTTTTTCACCCAATCTTGATGATACTTGTAGGTACTGATCAGTACACAAATACCACTTGGCTCACCAAATTTTGTTCTTCTAGGTTGATGCGTTCGTGTACAGTAGCAGTTTTTATAGTTAGATTTCCCTCTGTTCTCTCATATATAGATAGATGAATTTGGAACTCTAAATCCAACATGGTTTGCAGTAGCTCTTTGAAACTCGATAAAATAAAGGAGTTCTCAGTTTTGTCTCTATGGTTTGTTTCCTCTTCAAGTAGCCGTAGGCACAGACTGTAGAAAAGCACTTTCATTGAGAGGGGTTGCCAAGCTTCTAAGAAATAACGAGTTTCCGAAATACCAGCAAATATATTTTCACACAATCTTGATGATACTTGGTGGTAATGATCAGTACACAAATCCCACTGGGCTCACCACATTTTGATCTTCTAGTTTGAAGCGTTCGTCTACAGTAGCAGTTTTTATATTTAGGTTTCCCTCTGTTCTCACCTATATAGATAGATGAATTTGGAACTCTAAATAAAACATTGTTTATAGTAGCTCTTTGAAACTTGACAAAATAAAGGAGTTCTCAGTTTTGTCTCTATGGTTTGTTTAATCTTCAAGGAGCCCTAGGCACAGACTGTGGAAAAGAACTTTCATTGAGAGGGGTTGCCAAACTTCTAAGAAATAACGAGTTTCCGAAATACCAGCAAATGTTTTTTCACCGAATCTTGATGATACTTGTTGCTAATGATCAGTACACAAATCCCACTTGGCTCACCAAATTTTGTTCTTCTAGGTTGAAGAGTTCGTCTACAGTAGCAGTTTTTATATTTAGGTTTTATTCTTACTCTCTTATAGATAGATGAATTTGGAACTCTAAATCCAACATGGTTTGTAGTAGCTCTTGAAACTTGAAAAAATAAAAGAGTTCTCAGTTTTGTCTCTATGGTTTGTTTAATCTTCAAGGAGCCCTAGGCACAGACTGTGGAAAAGCACTGTCATTGAGATTAGTTGCCAAGCTTCTAAGAACTAACGAGTTTCCGAAATACCAGCAAATATTTTTTCACCCAATCTTGATGACACTTGGTGGTAATGATCAGTACACAAATCCCACTTGGCTCACCAAATTTTGTTCTTCTAGGTTGAAGCGTTCGTGTACAGTAGCAATTTTTATATTTAGGTTTCCCTCTGTTCTCTCCTATATAAATAGATGAATTTGGAACTCTAAATCCAACATGGTTTATAGTAGCTCTTTGAAACTTGACAAAATAAAGGAGTTCTCAGTTTTGTCTCTATGGTTTGTTTCCTCTTCAAGTAGCACTAGGCACAGACTGTGGAAAAGCACTTTCATTGAGAGGGGTTGCCAAGCCTCTAAGAAATAACGAGTTTCCGAAATACCAGCAAATATTTTTTCACCCAATCTTGATGATACTTGGTGGTAATGATCACTACACAAATCACACTTGGCTCACCAAATTTTGTTCTTCTAGGTTGAAGCTTTCGTCTACAGTAGCAGTTTTTATATTTAGGTTTCACTCTGTTCTCTCATATATAGATAGATGAATTTGGAACTCTAAATCCAACTTGTTTTTTTTAGTACCCCTTTGAAAATTGACAAAATGAAGGAGTTCTCAGTTTTGTCTCTATGGTTTGTTTCCTCTTCAAGTAGCCCTAGGCACACACTGTGGAAAAGCACTTTAATTGAGAGGGGTTGCCAAGCTTCTAAGAAATAACAATTTTCCGAAATACCAGCAAATATTTTTTACCCAATCTTGATGATACTTGTTGCTAATGATCAGTACACAAATCCCACTTGGCTCACCAAATTTTGTTCTTCTAGGTTGAAGCGTTCGTCTACAGTAGCAGTTTTTATATTTAGGTTTCCCTCTGTTCTCTCCTATATAGATAGAAGAATTTGGAACTCTAAATCCAACATGGTTTGTAGTAGCTCTTTGAAACTTGACAAAATAAAGGAGTTCTCAGTTTTGTCTCTATGGTTTGTTTCCTCTTCAAGTAGCCCTAGGCACAGACTGTGGAAAGCACTTTCATTGAGATGTTTTGCAAAGCTTCTAAGAAACAACGAGTTTCCAAAATACCAGCAAATATATTTTCACCCAATCTTGATGATACTTGGTGGTAATGATCAGTACACAAATCCCACTTGGCTCACCAAATTTTGTTCTTCTAGGTTTAAGCGTTCGTCTACAGTAGCAGTTTTTATATTTAGGTTTCCCTGTGTTCTCTCCTATATAGATAGATGAATTTGGAACTCTAAATCCAACATGGTTTGTAGTTGCTCTTTGAAACTTGACAAAATAAAGGAGTTGTCAGTTTTGTCTCTATGGTTTGTTTCCTCTTCAAGTAGCCCTAGGCACAGACTGTGGAAAAGTACTTTCATTGAGATGGGTTGAGAAGCTTCTAAGAAATAACGAGTTTCCGAAATACCAGCAAATAATTTTTCACCCAAACTTGATGATACTTGGTGGTAATGATCAGTACACAAATCCCACTTGGCTCACCAAATTTTGTTCTTCTAGTTTGAAGCTTTCGTCTACAGTAGCAGTTTTTATATTTAGGTTTCCCTTTGTTCTCTTCTATATAGATAGATGAATTTGGAACTCTAAATCCAACATGGTTTGTAGTAGCTCTTTGAAACTTGATAAAATAAAAAAGTTCTCAGTTTTGTCTCTATGGTTTGTTTCCTCTTCAAGTAGTCCTTGGCACAGACTGTGGAACGCACTTTCACTGAGATGGGTTGCCAAGCTTCTAAGAAATAACGAGTTTCCAAAATACCAGCAAATATTTTTTCACCCAATCTTGATGATACTTGGTGGTAATGATCAGTACAGAAATCCCACTGAGCTCACCACATTTTGAACTTCTAGTTTGAAGCGTTCGTCTAGAGTAGCAGTTTTTATATTACGTTTCCCTATGTTCTCACCTATATAGATAGATGAATTTGGAACTCTAAATAAAACATGGTTTATAGTAGCTCTTTGAACCTTGACAAGATAAAGGAGTTCTCAGTTTTGTCTCTATGGTTTGTTTCCTCCTCAAGTAGACCTAGGCACAGATTGTGGAAAAGCACTTTCATTGAGAGAAGTTGCCAAGCTTCTAAGCAATAACGAGTTTCCGAAATACCAGCAAATACTTGGTGGTAATGATCAGTACAAAAATCCCACTTGGCTCACCAAATTTTGTTCTTCTAGGTTCATGCGTTCGTGTACAGAGGCAGTTTTATAGTTAGGTTTCCCTCTGTTCTCTCTTATAGATAGATGAATTTGGAACTCTAAATCCAACATGGTTTGTAGTAGCTCTTGAAACTTGAAAAAATAAAGGAGTTCTCAGTTTTGTCTCTATGGTTTGTTTAATCTTCAAGGAGCCCTAGGCTCAGACTGTGGAAAAGCACTTTCATTGAGAGGAGTTGCCAAGCTTCTAAGAAATAACGAGTTTCCAAAATACCAGCAAATATTTTTTCACCCAATCTTGATGATACTTGTAGGTACTGATCAGTACACAAATACCACTTGGCTCACCAAATTTTGTTCTTCTAGGTTGATGCGTTCATGTAAAGTAGCAGTTTTTATAGTTAGGTTTTCCTCTGTTCTCTCATATATAGATAGATGAATTTGGAACTCTAAATCCAACATGGTTTGCAGTGGCTCTTTGAAACTCGATAAAATAAAGGAGTTCTCAGTTTTGTCTCTATGGTTTGTTTCCTCTTCAAGTAGCCCTAGGCACAGACTGTGGAAAAGCACTTTCATTGAGAGGGGTTGCCAAGCTTCTAAGAAATAACGAGTTTCCGAAATACCAGCAAATATATTTTCACACAATCTTGATGATACTTGGTGGTAATGATCAGTACACAAATCCCACTGGGCTCACCACATTTTGATCTTCTAGTTTGAAGCGTTCGTCTACAGTAGCAGTTTTTATATTTAGGTTTCCCTCTGTTCTCACCTATATAGATAGATGAATTCGGAACTCTAAATAAAACATGGTTTATAGTAGCTCTTTGAAACTTGACAAAATAAAGGAGTTCTCAGTTTTGTCTCTATTTTTTGTTTAATCTTCAAGGAGCCCTAGGCACAGACTGTGGAAAAGAACTTTCATTGAGAGGGGTTGCCAAACTTCTAAGAAATAACGAGTTTCCGAAATACCGTCAAATGTTTTTTCACCGAATCTTGATGATACTTGTTGCTAATGATCAGTACACAAATCCCACTTGGCTCACCAAATTTTGTTCTTCTAGGTTGAAGAGTTCGTCTACAGTAGCAGTTTTTATATTTAGGTTTCATTCTTACTCTCTTATAGATAGATGAATTTGGAACTCTAAATCCAACATGGTTTGTAGTAGCTCTTGAAACTTGAAAAAATAAAGGAGTTCTCAGTTTTGTCTCTATGGTTTGTTTAATCTTCAAGGAGCCCTAGGCACAGACTGTGGAAAAGCACTGTCATTGAGATTAGTTGCCAAGCTTCTAAGAACTAACGAGTTTCCGAAATACCAGCAAATATTTTTTCACCCAATCTTGATGATACTTGGTGGTAATGATCACTACACAAATCCCACTTGGCTCACAAAATTTGTTCGTCTAGGTTGAAGCGTTCGTGTACAGTAGCAGTTTTTATATTTAGGTTTCCCTCTGTTCTCTCCTATATAAAATAGATGAATTTGGAACTCTAAATCCAACATGGTTTATAGTAGCACTTTGAAACTTGACAAAATAAAGGAGTTCTCAGTTTTGTCTCTATGGTTTGTTTCCTCTTCAAGTAGCACTAGGCACAGACTGTGGAAAAGCACTTTCATTGAGAGGGGTTGCCAAGCCCTCTAAGAAATAACGAGTTTCCGAAATACCAGCAAATATTTTTTCACCCAATCTTGATGATACTTGGTGGTAATGATCACTACACAAATCACACTTGGCTCACCAAATTTTGTTCTTCTAGGTTGAAGCTTTCGTCTACAGTAGCAGTTTTTATATTTAGGTTTCACTCTGTTCTCTCATATATAGATAGATGAATTTGGAACTCTAAATCCAACTTGTTTTTTTTAGTACCCCTTTGAAACTTGACAAGATAAAGGAGTTCTCAGTTTTGTCTCTATGGTTTGTTTCCTCTTCAAGTAGCCTAGGCACACACTGTGGAAAAGCACTTTCATTGAGAGGGGTTGCCAAGCTTCTAAGAAATAACAATTTTCGAAATACCAGCAAATATTTTTTACCCAATCTTGATGATACTTGTTGCTAATGATCAGTACACAAATCCCACTTGGCTCACCAAATTTTGTTCTTCTAGGTTGAAGCGTTCGTCTACAGTAGCAGTTTTTATATTTAGGTTTCCCTCTGTTCTCTCCTATATAGATAGAAGAATTTGGAACTCTAAATCCAACATGGTTTGTAGTAGCTCTTTGAAACTTGACAAAATAAAGGAGTTCTCAGTTTTGTCTCTATGGTTTGTTTCCTCTTCAAGTAGCCCTAGGCACAGACTGTGGGAAAAGCACTTTTCCATTTGTGCAAAGCTTCTAAGAAATAACGAGTTTCCAAAATACCAGCAAATATATTTTCACCCAATCTTGATGATACTTGATGGTAATGATCAGTACACAAATCCCACTTGGCTCACCAAATTTTGTTCTTCTAGGTTGAAGCGTTCATCTACAGTAGCAGTTTTTATATTTAGGTTTCCCTGTGTTCTCTCCTATATAAATAGATGAATTTGGAACTCTAAATCCAACATGGTTTGTAGTAGCTCTTTGAAACTTGATAAAATAAAAAAGTTCTCAGTTTTGTCTCTATGGTTTGTTTCCTCTTCAAGTAGTCCTTGGCACAGACTGTGGAAAGCAATTTCACTGAGATGGGTTGCCAAGCTTCTAAGAAATAACGAGTTTTCCAAAATACCAGCAAATATTTTTTCACCCAATCTTGATGATACTTGTAGGTACTGATCAGTACACAAATACCACTTGGCTCACCAAATTTTGTTCTTCTAGGTTGATGCGTTCGTGTACAGTAGCAGTTTTTATAGTTAGGTTTCCCTCTGTTCTCTTATATATAGATAGATGAATTTGGAACTCTAAATCCAACATGGTTTGCAGTAGCTCTTTGAAACTCGATAAAATAAAGGAGTTCTCAGTTTTGTCACTATGGTTTGTTTCCTCTTCAAGTAGCCGTAGGCACAGACTGTGGAAAAGCACTTTCATTGAGAGGGGTTGCCAAGCTTCTAAGAAATAACGAGTTTCCGAAATACCAGCAAATATTTTTCACCCAATCTTGATGATACTTGGTGGTAATGATCAGTACACAAATCCACTGGGCTCACCACATTTTGATCTTCTAGTTTGAAGCGTTCGTCTACAGTAGCAGTTTTTATATTTAGGTTTCCCTATGTTCTCACCTATATAGATAGATGAATTTGGAACTCTAAATAAAACATGGTTTATAGTAGCTCTTTGAAACTTGACAAGATAAAGGAGTTCTCAGTTTTGTCTCTATGGTTTGTTTCCTCTTCAAGTAGCCCTAGGCAGAGACTGTGGAAAAGCACTTTCATTGAGAGAAGTTGCCAAGCTTCTAAGCAATAACGAGTTTCCGAAATACCAGCAAACACTTGGTGGTAATGATCAGTACTTGGTGATACTTGGTGGTATGATCAGTACACAAATCCCACTGGGCTAACCAAATTTTGTTCTTCTGGTTTGAAGCGTTCGTCTACAGTAGCAGTTTTTATATTTAGGTTTCCCTCTGTTCTCACCTATAGAGATGGATGAATTTGGAACTCTAAATAAAACATGGTTTATCGTAGCTCTTTGAAACTTGAAAAAATAAAAAAGATCTCAGTTTTGTCTCTATGGTTTGTTTAATCTTCAAGGAGCCCTAGGCACAGACTGTGGAAAAGCACTTTCATTGAGAGGAGTTGCCAAGCTTCTAAGAAATAACGAGTTTCCAAAATACCAGCAAATATTTTTTCAGCCAATCTTGATGATACTTTTAGGTGTTGATCAGTACACAAATACCACTTGGCTCACCAAATTTTGTTCCTCTAGGTTGATGCGTTCGTGTACAGTAGCAGTTTTTATAGTTAGGTTTCCCTCTGTTCTCTCATATATAGATAGATGAATTTGGAACTCTAAATCCAACATGGTTTGCAGTAGCTCTTTGAAACTCGATAAAATAAAGGAGTTCTCAGTTTTTGTCTCTATGGTTTGTTTCCTCTTCAAGTAGCCCTAGGCACAGACTGTGGAAAAGCACTTTTATTGAGAGAAGTTGCCAAGCTTCTAAGCAATAACGAGTTTCCGAAATACCAGCAAATACTTGGTGGTAATGATCAGTACTTGGTGATACTTGCTGGTAATGATCTGTACACAAATCCCACTTGCTTCACCAAATTTTGTTCTTCTAGGTTGAAGAGTTCGTCTACAATAGCAGTTTTTATATTTAGGTTTCATTCTTACTCTCTTATAGATAGATGAATTTGGAACTCTAAATCCAACATGGTTTGTAGTAGCTCTTGAAACTTGAAAAAATAAGGAGTTCTCAGTTTTGTCTCTATGGTTTGTTTAATCTTCAAGGAGCCCTAGGCACAGACTGTGGAAAAGCACTGTCATTGAGATTAGTTGCCAAGCTTCTAAGAACTAACGAGTTTCCGAAATACCAGCAAATATTTTTTCACCCAATCTTGATGATACTTGGTGGTAATGATCAGTACACAAATCCCACTTGTCTCACCAAATTTTGTTCTTCTAGTTTGAAGCGTTCGTGTACAGTAGCAGTTTTTATATTTAGGTTCTCCTCTGTTCTCTCCTATATAAATAGATGAATTTGGAACTCTAAATCCAACATGGTTTGTAGTAGCTCTATGAAACTTGACAAAATAAAGGAGTTCTCAGTTTTGTCTCTATGGTTTGTTTCCTCTTCAAGTAGCACTAGGCACAGACTGTGGAAAAGCACTTTCATTGAGAGGGGTTGCCAAGCCTCTAAGAAATAACGAGTTTCCGAAATACCAGCAAATATTTTTTCACCCAATCTTGATGATACTTGGTGGTAATGATCAGTACACAAATCTCACTTCGTTCACCAAATTTTGTTCTTCTAGGTTGAAGCTTTCGTCTACAGTAGCAGTTTTTATATTTAAGTTTCACTCTCTTCTCTCATATATAGATAGATGAATTTGAAACTCTAAATCCAACTTGTTTTTTAGTACCCCTTTGAAACTTGACAAAATAAAGGAGTTCTCAGTTTTGTCTCTATGGTTTGTTTCCTCTTCAAGTAGCCCTAGGCACACACTGTGGAAAAGCACTTTCATTGAGAGCGGTTGCCAAGCTTCTAAGAAATAACAATTTTCCGAAATACCAGCAAATATTTTTTACCCAATCTTGATGATACTTGTTGCTACTGATCAGTACACAAATCCCACTTGGCTCACCAAATTTTGTTCTTCTAGATGAAGCGTTCGTCTACAGTAGCAGTTTTTATATTTAGGTTTCCCTCTGTTCTCTCCTATATAGATAGAAGAATTTGGAACTCTAAATCCAACATGGTTTGTAGTAGCTCTTTGAAACTTGACAAAATAAAGGAGTTCTCAGTTTTGTCTCTATGGTTTGTTTCCTCTTCAAGTAGCCCTAGGCACAGACTGTGGAAAGCACTTTCATTGAGATGGGTTGAGAAGCTTCTAAGAAATAACGAGTTTCCAAAATACCAGCAAATATATTTTCACCCAATCTTGATGATACTTGGTGGTAATGATCAGTACACAAATCCCACTTGGCTCACCAAATTTTGTTCTTCTAGGTTGAAGCGTTCATCTACAGTAGCAGTTTTTATATTTAGGTTTCCCTGTGTTCTCTCCTATATAAATAGATGAATTTGGAACTCTAAATCCAACATGGTTTGTAGTAGCTCTTTGAAACTTGACAAAATAAAGGAGTTCTCAGTTTTGTCTCTAAGATTAGTTTCCTCTTCAAGTAGCCCTAGGCACAGACTGTGGAAAGCACTTTCATTGAGATGGGTTGCCAAGATTCTAAGTAATAACGAGTTTCCAAAATATCAGCAAATATTTTTTCACCCAAACTTGATGATAGTTGGTGGTAATGATTAGTACACAAATCACACTTGACTCACCAAATTTTGTTCTTCTAGGTTGATGCATTCGTCTACAGTAGCAGTTTTTATAGTTAGGTTTCACTCTGTTCTCTCATATATAGATAGATGAATTTGGAACTCTAAATCCAACTTGGATTGTAGTAGCTCTTTGAAACTTGACAAAAAAAAAGGAGTTCTCAGTTTTGTCTCTATGGTTTGTTTCCTCTTCAAGTAGCCTTAGGCACAGACTGTGGAAAGCACTTTCATTGAGATGGGTTGCCAAGCTTCTAAGAAATAACGAGTTTCCAAAATACCAGCAAATATATTTTCACCCAATTTTGATGATACTTGGTGGTAATGATCAGTACACCAAATCCCACTTGGCTCACCAAATTTTGTTCTTCTAGGTTTAAGCGTTCGTCTACAGTAGCAGTTTTTATATTTAGGTTTCCCTCTGTTCTCACCTATATAGATAGATGAATTTGGAACTCTAAATTAAACATGGTTTATAGTAGCTCTTTGAAACTTGACAAAATAAAGGAGTTCTCAGTTTTGTCTCTATGGTTTGTTTAATCTTCAAGGAGCCCTAGGCACAGACTGTGGAAAAGAACTTTCATTGAGAGGGTTGCCAAACTTCTAAGAAATAACGAGTTTCCGAAATACCAGCAAATGTTTTTTCACCGAATCTTGATGATACTTGTTGCTAATGATCAGTACACAAATCCCACTTGGCTGACCAAATTTTGTTCTTATAGGTTGAAGCGTTCGTCTACAGTAGCAGTTTTATATTTAGGTTTTCCTCTGTTCTCCCCTATATAGATAGATGAATTTGGAAATCTAAATCCAACATGGTTTGTAGTAGTTCTTTGAAACTTGACAAAATATAGGAGTTCTCAGTTTTGTTTCTATGGTTTGTTTCCTCTTCAAGTAGCCCTAGGCACAGACTGTGGAAAAGCACTTTCATTGAGAGAAGTTGCCAAACTTCTAAGCAATAACGAGTTCCCGAAATACCAGCAAATACTTGGTGGTAATGATCAGTACTTGGTGATACTTGGTGGTAATGATCAGTACACAAATCCCACTTGCTTCACCAAATTTTGTTCTTCTAGGTTGAAGAGTTCGTCTACAGTAGCAGTTTTTATATTTAGGTTTCATTCTTACTCTCTTATAGATAGATGAATTTGGAACTCTAAATCCAACATGGTTTGTAGTAGCTCTTGAAACTTGAAAAAATAAAGGAGTTCTCAGTTTTGTCTCTATGGTTTGTTGCCTTTTAAATTAGCCCTAGGCACAGACTGTGGAAAAGCACTTTCATTGAGAGGGATTGCCAAGCTTCTAAGAAATAACGAGTTTCCGAAATACCAGCAAATATTTTTTCACCCAATCTTGATGATACTTGTTGCTTATGATCAGTACACAAATCCCACTTGGCTCACCAAATTTGTTCTTCTAGGTTGAAGCGTTCGTCTACAGTAGCAGTTTTTATATTTAGGTTTCCCTCTCTTCTCTCCTATATAGATCGATGAATATGGAACTCTAAATCCAACATGGTTTGTAGTAGCTGTTTGAAACTTGACAAAATAAAGGAGTTCTCAGTTTTGTCTCTATGGTTTGTTTCCTCTTCAAGTAGCCCTAGGCACAGACTGTGGAAAAGTACTTTTATTGAGATGGGTTGAGAGCTTCTAAGAAATAACAAGTTTCCGAAATACCACCAAATAATTTTTCACCCAAACTTGATGATACTTGGTGGTAATGATCAGTACACAAATCCCACTTGGCTCACCAAATTTTGTTCTTCTAGTTTGAAGCTTTCGTCTACAGTAGCAGTTTTTATATTTAGGTTTCCCTTTGTTCTCTTCTATATAGATAGACGAATTTGGAACTCTAAATCCAACATGGTTCGTAGTAGCTCTTTGAAACTTGATAAAATAAAAAAGTTCTCAGTTTTGTCTCTATGGTTTGTTTCCTCTTCAAGTAGTCCTTGGCACAGACTGTGGAAAGCACTTTCACTGAGATGGGGTTGCCAAGCTTCTAAGAAATAACGAGTTTCCAAAATACCAGCAAATATTTTTTCACCCAATCTTGATGATACTTGGTGGTAATGATCAGTACACAAATCGCACTGGGCTCACCGCATTTTGATATTCTAGTTTGAAGCGTTCATCTACAGTAGCAGTTTTTATATTTAGGTTTCCCTATATTCTCACCTATATAGATAGATGAATTTGGAACTCTAAATAAAACATGGTTTATAGTAGCTCTTTGAAACTTGACAAGATAAAGGAGTTCTCAGTTTTGTCTCTATGGTTTGGTTTCCTCTTCAAGTAGCCCTAGGCACAGAATGTGGAAAAGCACTTTCATTGAGAGAAGTTGCCAAGCTTCTAAGCAATAACAAGTTCCGAAATACCAGCAAGTACTTGGTGGTAATGATCAGTACTTGGTGATACTTGGTGGTAATGATCAGTACACAAATCCCACTTGGCTCACCAAATTTTGTTCTTCTAGGTTGATGCGTTCGTGTACAGAGGCAGTTTTATAGTTAGGTTTCCCTCTGTTCTCTCTTATAGACAGATGAATTTGGAACTCTAAATCCAACATGGTTTGTAATAGCTCTTGAAACTTGAAAAATAAAGGAGTTCTCAGTTTTGTCTCTATGGTTTGTTAATCTTCAAGGAGCCCTAGGCACAGACTGTGGAAAAGCACTTTCATTGAGAGGAGTTGCCAAGCTTCTAAGAAATAACGAGTTTCCAAAATACCAGCAAATATTTTTTCACCCAATTTTGATGATACTTGTAGGTACTGATCAGTACACAAATACCACTTGGCTCACCAAAATTTGTTCTTCTAGGTTGATGCGTTCGTGTACAGTAGCAGTTTTTATACTTAGGTTTCCCTCTTTTCTCTCATATATAGATAGATGAATTTGGAACTCTAAATCCAACATGGTTTGCAGTAGCTCTTTGAAACTCGATAAAATAAAGGAGTTCTCAGTTTTGTCTCTATGGTTTGTTTCCTCTTCAAGTAGCCGTAGGCACAGACTGTGGAAAGCACTTTCATTGAGAGGGGTTGCCAAGCTTCTAAGAAATAACGAGTTTCCGAAATACCAGCAAATATATTTTCACACAATCTTGATGATACTTGGTGGTAATGATCAGTACACAAATCCCACTGGGCTCACCACATTTTGATCTTCTAGTTTGAAGCGTTCGTCTACAGTAGCAGTTTTATATTTAGGTTTCCTCTGTTCTCACTTATATAGATAGATGAATTTGGAACTCTAAATAAAACATGGTTTATAGTAGCTCTTTGAAACTTGACAAATAAAGGAGTTCTCAGTTTTGTCTCTATGGTTTGCTTAATCTTCATGGAGCCCTAGGCACAGACTGTGGAAAAGAACTTTCATTGAGAGGGGTTGCCAAACTTCTAAGAAATAACGAGTTTCCGAAATACCAGCAAATGTTTTTTCACTGAATCTTGAAGATACTTGTTGCTAATGATCAGTACACAAATCCCACTTGGCTGACCAAATTTTGTTCTTCTAGGTTGAAGCGTTCGTCTACAGTAGCAGTTTTATATTTAGGTTTTCCTCTGTTCTCTCCTATATAGATAGATGAATTTGGAAATCTAAATCCAACATGGATTGTAGTAGCTCTTTGAAACTTGACAAAATAAAGGAGTTCTCAGTTTTGTTTCTATGGTTTGTTTCCTCTTCAAGTAGCCCAAGGCACAGACTGTGGAAAAGCACTTTCATTGAGAGAAGTTGCCAAGCTTCTAAGCAATAACGAGTTTCCGAAATACCAGCAAATACTTGGTGGTAATGATCAGTATTTGGTGATACTTGGTGGTAATGATCAGTACACAAATCCACTTGCTTCACCAAATTTTGTTCTTCTAGGTTGAAGAGTTCGTCTACAGTAGCAGTTTTTATATTTAGGTTTCATTCTTACTCTCTTATAGATAGATGAATTTGGAACTCTAAATCCAACATGGTTGTAGTAGCTCTTGAAATTTGAAAAAATAAAGGAGTTCTCAGTTTTGTCTCTGTGGTTTGTTTAATCTTCAAGGAGCCCTAGGCACAGACTGTGGAAAAAGCACTGTCATTGAGATTAGTTGACAAGCTTCTAAGAACTAACGAGTTTCCGAAATACCAGCAAATATTTTTTCACCCAATCTTGATGATACTTGGTGGTAATGATCAGTACACAAATCCCACTTGGCTCACCAAATTTTGTTCTTCTAGGTTGAAGCGTTCATCTACAGTAGCAGTTTTTATATTTAGGTTTCCCTGTGTTCTCTCCTATATAAATAGATGAATTTGGAACTCTAAATCCAACATGGTTTCTAGTAGCTCTTTGAAACTTGACAAAATAAAGGAGTTCTCAGTTTTGTCTCTAAGATTAGTTTCCTCTTCAAGTAGCCCTAGGCACAGACTGTGGAAAGCACTTTCATTGAGATGGGTTGCCAAGATTCTAAGAAATAACGAGTTTCCAAAATATCAGCAAATATTTTTTCACCCAAACTTGATGATAGTTGGTGGTAATGATTAGTACACAAATCACACTTGACTCACCAAATTTTGTTCTTCTAGGTTGATGCATTCGTCTACAGTAGCAGTTTTTATAGTTAGGTTTCACTCTGTTCTCTCATATATAGATAGATAAATTTGGAACTCTAAATCCAACTTGGATTGTAGTAGCTCTTTGAAACTTGACAAAAAAAGGAGTTCTCAGTTTGTCTCTATGGTTTGTTTCCTCTTCAGGTAGCCTTAGGCACAGACTGTGGAAAGCACTTTCATTGAGATGGGTTGCCAAGCTTCTAAGAAATAACGAGTTTCCAAAATACCAGCAAATATATTTTCACCCAATTTTGATGATACTTGGTGGTAATGATCAGTACACAAATCCCACTTGGCTCACCAAATTTTGTTCTTCTAGGTTTAAGCGTTCGTCTACAGTAGCAGTTTTTATATTTAGGTTTCCCTCTGTTCTCACCTATATAGATAGATGAATTTGGAACTCTAAATAAAACATGGTTTATAGTAGCTCTTTGAAACTTGACAAAATAAAGGAGTTCTCAGTTTTGTCTCTATGGTTTGTTTAATCTTCAAGGAGCCCTAGGCACAGACTGTGGAAAAGAACTTTCATTGAGAGGGGTTGCCAAACTTCTAAGAAATAACGAGTTCCGAAATACCAGCAAATGTTTTTTCACCGAATCTTGATGATACTTGTTGCTAATGATCAGTACACAAATCCCACTTGGCTGACCAAATTTTGTTCTTATAGGTTGAAGCGTTCGTCTACAGTAGCAGTTTTATATTTAGGTTTTCCTCTGTTCTCCCCTATATAGATAGATGAATTTGGAAATCTAAATCCAACATGGTTTGTAGTAGTTCTTTGAAACTTGACAAAATATAGGAGTTCTCAGTTTTGTTTCTATGGTTTGTTTCCTCTTCAAGTAGCCCTAGGCACAGACTGTGGAAAAGCACTTTCATTGAGAGAAGTTGCCAAACTTCTAAGCAATAACGAGTTCCCGAAATACCAGCAAATACTTGGTGGTAATGATCAGTACTTGGTGATACTTGGTGGTAATGATCAGTACACAAATCCCACTTGCTTCACCAAATTTTGTTCTTCTAGGTTGAAGAGTTCGTCTACAGTAGCAGTTTTTATATTTAGGTTTCATTCTTACTCTCTTATAGATAGATGAATTTGAACTCTAAATCCAACATGGTTTGTAGTAGCTCTTGAAACTTGAAAAAATAAAGGAGTTCTCAGTTTTGTCTCTATGGTTTGTTGCCTTTTAAATTAGCCCTAGGCACAGACTGTGGAAAAGCACTTTCATTGAGAGGGATTGCCAAGCTTCTAAGAAATAACGAGTTTCCGAAATACCAGCAAATATTTTTTCACCCAATCTTGATGATACTTGTTGCTTATGATCAGTACACAAATCCCACTTGGCTCACCAAATTTGTTCTTCTAGGTTGAAGCGTTCGTCTACAGTAGCAGTTTTTATATTTAGGTTTCCCTCTCATCTCTCCTATATAGATCGATGAATATGGAACTCTAAATCCAACATGGTTTGTAGTAGCTGTTTGAAACTTGACAAAATAAAGGAGTTCTCAGTTTTGTCTCTATGGTTTGTTTCCTCTTCAAGTAGCCCTAGGCACAGACTGTGGAAAAGTACTTTTATTGAGATGGGTTGAGAAGCTTCTAAGAAATAACAAGTTTCCGAAATACCACCAAATAATTTTTCACCCAAACTTGATGATACTTGGTGGTAATGATCAGTACACAAATCCCACTTGGCTCACCAAATTTTGTTCTTCTAGTTTGAAGCTTTCGTCTACAGTAGCAGTTTTTATATTTAGGTTTCCCTTTGTTCTCTTCTATATAGATAGACGAATTTGGAACTCTAAATCCAACATGGTTCGTAGTAGCTCTTTGAAACTTGATAAAATAAAAAAGTTCTCAGTTTTGTCTCTATGGTTTGTTTCCTCTTCAAGTAGTCCTTGGCACAGACTGTGGAAAGCACTTTCACTGAGATGGGTTGCCAAGCTTCTAAGAAATAACGAGTTTCCAAAATACCAGCAAATATTTTTTCACCCAATCTTGATGATACTTGGTGGTAATGATCAGTACACAAATCGCACTGGGCTCACCGCATTTTGATCTTCTAGTTTGAAGCGTTCATCTACAGTAGCAGTTTTTATATTTAGGTTTCCCTATATTCTCACCTATATAGATAGATGAATTTGGAACTCTAAATAAAACATGGTTTATAGTAGCTCTTTGAAACTTGACAAGATAAAGGAGTTCTCAGTTTTGTCTCTATGGTTTGTTTCCTCTTCAAGTAGCCCTAGGCACAGAATGTGGAAAAGCACTTTCAATGAGAGAAGTTGCCAAGCTTCTAAGCAATAACAAGTTTCCGAAATACCAGCAAGTACTTGGTGGTAATGATCAGTACTTGGTGATACTTGGTGGTAATGATCAGTACACAAATCCCACTTGGCTCACCAAATTTTGTTCTTCTAGGTTGATGCGTTCGTGTACAGAGGCAGTTTTATAGTTAGGTTTCCCTCTGTTCTCTCTTATAGACAGATGAATTTGGAACTCTAAATCCAACATGGTTTGTAATAGCTCTTGAAACTTGAAAAAATAAAGGAGTTCTCAGTTTTGTCTCTATGGTTTGTTTAATCTTCAAGGAGCCCTAGGCACAGACTGTGGAAAAGCACTTTCATTGAGAGGAGTTGCCAAGCTTCTAAGAAATAACGAGTTTCCAAAATACCAGCAAATATTTTTTCACCCAATTTTGATGATACTTGTAGGTACTGATCAGTACACAAATACCACTTGGCTCACCAAATTTTGTTCTTCTAGGTTGATGCGTTCGTGTACAGTAGCAGTTTTTATACTTAGGTTTCCCTCTTTTCTCTCATATATAGATAGATGAATTTGGAACTCTAAATCCAACATGGTTTGCAGTAGCTCTTTGAAACTCGATAAAATAAAGGAGTTCTCAGTTTTGTCTCTATGTTTGTTTCCTCTTCAAGTAGCCGTAGGCACAGACTGTGGAAAAGCACTTTCATTGAGAGGGGGTTGCCAAGCTTCTAAGAAATAACGAGTTTCCGAAATACCAGCAAATATATTTTCACACAATCTTGATGATACTTGGTGGTAATGATCAGTACA